>NW_006399816.1:10421204-10461705 GCF_000299155.1 Elephantulus edwardii
TGTCAGAGGCGGTGCAGTTGGCGCAGGATAGAGCAAGGTTTAGGGCTGTTGTGCATAGGGTCGCTATGAGTCGGAAACAACTCGACGGCACATAACAACAACAACAACACGGAGTAATGTCACTCTTAAATGAAGGAAGGTGAAAAAAAGTTAAATCTCATTTTGACAATGAAAATGGACTTTATCTGTCCATTTTTAATCTTTAAATATTCCAGGCTTCAATAGTAAATCATGTGGATTTTATAGAAACTCTTTCTAAATATGGAGAAGTGATCGTAAATATATTATTTTTTCACTATTTCTAGACCATATTATGAAACTCAGTTGCACAGATTGAAATGCCCCTCCTTATGCACTGTCATAGAGATTGCCTATAAATTGAAAGAACTGTACAGCATATTAGCCTGTAAGGAGAAAGTTAAACACACATTCTTTGCTGTCATTCTCCTGAAGTTTAATGATGTGTGTGTGTGTGTATGTGTGCGTGTGAGAGTGTGCGTGTTTGTGTGCGTGCGTGCATGTGTGTGTGCACGTCCTTCTCCCACAGAGCAGCTGGTGGCCTTGAACCATTCCTTCGAGATTGCAGTGCAGCTTCTTGCTACTAGGCCCACCGCGCTCCCTTATCCATATATAGAGAGAATAAAATATTTATATATGTAAAAGAGAAAAATATGTGTCTGTTGGTTCCATTAATCTGTTTTGTAGATAAGTTAGTTATAAGTATCTTTGTGTTTATTCTTTCTATCATTTTGAAACATAAACTATCTTAAATCTCCTTTATCTTATTTACTTAAACGATTTTAAATCTCCTTTATCTTGTTTACTTTGGCCCATTTAAGATCTACCAACTTCAGAATGATTACATATTCGATTGCTCATATGAAAGTTATAGATAAAATCCATACATTTATCTCCTGTTAGAGAGCCCTGGTGGCCTATTGGGTAAAACAGTTGTGCTGCCAACCCAAATGAAGGTCATTCGAATCTACCAGCTGCTCTTCAGTAGAAAAATGAGCAGTTTTCCTTTTGTCCAGTTTACAGCCTCTAAAAACTCACAGGAAGATATGCTATGAGCCTGTTAGTTCAATAGTATATAACAACAGTCTCTTGTTCTATAAGTGATACAGGGATCTCTGGTGGCCTGGTTTTAAGGAGCTGCACCATGAATCTAAGGCATATGGTTCAAATTCACTGCCTGATCTAAGGGAGAAAATTGAGTGTCTCCTCCTATGTGATTTGCTGTCTCTGAAAATCCATAACAGAGTCAACTGTAAGTTGGTTGTGACTCAGTGGCACTTAACAACAGCAGAAGTCATATTAGAAACAATGTTTTACAGAATTTTGGCTCATCAGTATTAGATAGGCTGGTTCTCATCTGTGAAAGGTGAGGGTACAGGGGCAGTAGAGGTGAAATGACTTGTTTATAGTTACATATTTAAAGAAAGTTGGAACTTGAACTCGGTTTTCATTATAAGCAACACTAGATATTTTTTCTATATATTACACTGTAATGTATACAGAATTGCCTTCATCGGGTTGATGAGGGAGAATGAAAAAGTGTCAGAGAAATGTAAAAAAATTCTGTGAGTTTAAAATTTAGTTAGTATGGTCAAGACTTTTAAAGGTCTTATTAACTTTGATGGTTTTTTTGAAGGACAGCTCAAAGGACAAAAGATTCATTAATGGCTAGAAAGATTTTAAAGGCCAGAAAGAGTCCTTTAGCGCAAGCTAAGTCAACCTTGATCATAAAAAAACCCAAGCCAACTTATAATGAGCCTTCATTGGGTTTCCAGGGCTATCAGTCTTTATGGGAGGACACAGTCCATGTTTATCCTGCAGAGCATCTGGTGGATTCCAACTGTTCACTTTTCACTTAGCCCACCATGTTATACACTGTCACTAAGGCTTGATCACAAACTTGTTAAAAAAAGATAGCTCTCTGAGAATCTTTATAATAGTCTGAAAAGATTACAGATTGTTTGGACTTGTTTAAAAGTTACTGTGTTAAAAGAGGTAGGTGAGGATCCCTCTACTTCCAAGAAGCAGAGGTCCTCCAAGAGGTCTTCGAGGTGGAAGAGGAGAAAGTGGAGGAACCAGGGGACCCCCCTTCACATGGGGGTCACATAGATGATGGTAGATATTCTATGAATTTTAACATGAGTTCTTCCCGGGGACCACTCCCAGTGAAAAGGAGTCCACCACCATGAAGTGGAGGGTCTCCTCCTGAAAGTTCATCCCCTTCAGCACCAGTTCAGAGCAGCAGTGGAAGGGGTGGAAGAGCACCTGTGTCACATGGAAGAGACAGTAATGGAGGTCCACCAAGAAGGGGACACTTACCTTCACATAGAGATGTTTATTTGTCCCCAAGAGATGATGGATATTCTACAAAGATAGATTCAAGCAGAGATTACCCAAATCCTAGGAATGTAAGAGATTATGCACCATCACCAGGAGATTATATCTATCGTGATTATGGCCATTCCAGTTCACACAGTGACTGTCCATCCAGAATCTGTAGTGATAAAGATGGCTATGACTGTGATCATGATTATTCAGATTATCCATGTAGAGTCATTCTGAAACTCACAGGGTTACTAGCGGCTATAGAATACATGCAAAAGGCCTTGGCTACAATGCCTAAAAGCAGGCAAACAATACCAAGAGTGGATGGGACTGAAAGCAGTCTCATACTCCCTGGAGCATGCACCAACATGAAAGAGATCTCTCTGTTAGACAAAGACTATTTTCTAAAGTTCTTGATAAGGTTGTTAAGAGGGCAGTAAGACTGTGTTCATGAGTACAAAGACGTTTTCTTGAAAATTATCCATGCCTATCTATGCTTTGTTTCATATTACCTATGCTTTGTTAAACATTTGCCTACCCTATGAGATCATGATTTACTGTAAGCTTTGATTTTTCTGCTAATAAAAGCAGAGGCTTTACCATCTCTCATTGTCATTTGCCTGAGAGAGTGGTGACCCTCTGAAAACCCACAAAAAAAAATTACTGTGTATGGAGCAAAGAGCAATATAATTTTTATGAATCCTAGGTGTTAAGTTATAAAAATTGAAAGCTTTGGAAGAGCAATTATTCTACCAGTTGTTAATATCTACTTTGGACTCAGCCCTATGTCAAGTGGTAAGATAAGATTCTTAGGCAACTCTAACAATCTCATTGAGGCGAGATTATGTTTTTAAATTTTAAGACTTGAGTAATTCAGGCTATCAAAGTACAGGTTCAGTTCAGGTTTTCTTCAGATCCTGACATCTATTTTGGCATTGAATTTAATGATTGAAGAAGTCAAATAAGGTAGTTATTCAAGCATAATTTAATTTTTACAAGCTATACTTTATCAAGTCTGCTGTTAGGGACCTCTCTAAAGTACTCAAGAACAACGGTGTCTCTTTGGAGACTAAGGTACGCCTGATACAGGCCATGGTCTTTGCAATCACATGTTATACATCAGAGAGTTGGACAATGACTAGGGAGGATAGAAGAATTGATGCCTTTGAGCCGTGCTGCTGAAGAAGAGTATTGAATGTACCCTGGACTGCCAAGAAAACAAACAGATTCATCCTCGAGAGGGTTAAACCAGGCTGCTCCTTGGAGGCAAGGATTCTGGGGCTTCATCTGACATACTTTGGACATGTTGTAAGGAGGGATAGGTCATTGGAGAGGGACATCATGCTTGGTAGGGTGGAGGGACAGTGCAGGAGGGGAAGACCCTCTATGAAGTGGATTGATTCAGTGACTGGGGTAATCAGTATGGGTGTGTCGGAGGCAGTGCGATTGACACAGGATAGAGCAGGGTTTAGGGCTGTTGTATATAGGGTCGCTAAGAGTCGCAAATGACTCGACAGCACATAACAATAACAACAGCATACTTTATCATGTGTATGGTTTTGTTTATAACTTCTTTTGGCCTACTTATAGTTTATTTTCCTTCTAGTACTGATTTTTGGTCTATGCAGGGCTTCAGAGCAATTCACTTATACATGCAGATTCTTACTATTAGGATTGATTAGATAAGCAGAAAATTTTTCCAATTTTGTTTTTATTGTTGTTCTTGAGATAATTCACAGAAAATAAGCATTATATTAACAAATTCTATATGTACTGTTTATTGTCATTGATTACGTTCTTCAAGTTACCCTCCTTTTCAAAGTTGTTCCTCTTTCTTTAATCAACTCACTACCCCCTAATCTTGATTGCATGTTCAGTCGATCTGACTGTAAAAGTTGGTAGAAATCTTCTATTTCCTCTTCTTTGGCTCTGGTTGTTGGTGCATATATTTGAACGATCATGGTATTTACTGGACTTCCTTGTATGCATATGGATATTATCCTGTCACTCACAATATTGTATTTCAAGATGCATCTAGAAATGATTTTTTTAATAATAACAGCAACCCCTTTTTTCCTCACCTTTTCATCTCCAGCATAGTAGATCATATCATGATTCAGAATGTCCCATGCCAGTCCATCTCATGTCAGAGTCAATCTTTATGCGTTCCATTTCTTCCCTAACAATATCTAATTTTCCTACGTTCACAGTTCTCACATTCCATGTTCCAGTGTCTGCTTAAAATTGTTCCTCTTCCTTAGTATTTCCATACTTGAAAGCTCCACCACCTCTGTTGCCTTATCTGCTAGTCTAAGTGTGTTCTGTTGTACATAGGGTTTTCGAAGGCCTGCTAATTCAGAAGTGGATGGCCAATCCTCCTTCCTAGTCTGTCTTAATCTGAATGCTCACATTTAGAAAAGTATCTGACAGACAAGCATTTTACGGAAAAATGCAGATAAAAGTTATTTCCCAGTAGTATGAAACCAGTAGTTTCAGTGTTGTTGTCTCTGCCCTTGACACAAGTGTCTTGACCCACCCAATTCCCTGCTCCACCAGCATTTTCTTCTCCCACCTACTCCCTTCAACACCTATCTCCCGGTATCCATCCCTTAATCTGATAGGTTATATCCCAAGCTTTATGGGCTTCTGTGATTCCAAATGTTTCAAGCTGCTGCCAATTTCTTATGCTGTGGTCAGTGTCTCTTGAGTTTAAGGGTCTGTGAGTTCAAATTACAAAGTAGTAATATCAGGGAAGGCTTATTTCAGATGGTTCTGAAGAAAGTCTTTTTCCTTTATTTTATTTCCCTGATTATGCAAAGGTGTTTTACTGTGTGGATCACAACAAACTGTGGCTAACTCGAAGAAGAATGGGAATCCCAGGACCCTTGATGGTGCTAATGTGAAACTTATACTTGGACCAAGAGGCAGTCATCAGAACAGAGCAAGGAAACACTGCATGGTTCAAAATTGGGAAGGGTGTATGGCAGGGATGTGTCCTATCTCCATACCTTTTCAATCTTTTATGCAAAACAGATTATCTGAGAGGCTGGGCTCCATGAGGAGAAATGTGACATCAGGATTGGAGGAAGTCTCATCAATAATCTGTGTTACGCAGATGACACAACCCTGCTTGCCGAAACTGAGGAGGTCTTGAAGCACTTACTGCAGAAGGTCAAGGACTGTAGCCTTCAATATGGGTTGAAGTTCAGTTTCAAGAAAACAAAGATTCTCACCACTGGGCTGATTGATAGCATTATGATGGATGGTGAAGAGATTGAGATTGTAAACAGCTTTAGTTTGCTTGGCTCCACAATCAACGCTTTTGGCACCAGCAGCCAGGAAATTAAAAGACATATTACGTTGGGAAAGTCTGCTATTAGAAACCTCTCCAATGTACTGAAGAACAGTGATACTAGTCTGGAGACTAAGGTCTGCCTGATACAGACCATTGTCTTTGCAATCACTTGCTATGCATCAGAGAGCTGGACAATGACTAGGGATGATAAAAGGAGAATTGATACCTTTGAGCTGTGGTGTTGGAGAAGAGTAGTGAATATACCATGGACTACTAAGAGAGGGTGAACTACTAGGAGAGGGTGAAGCCAGGCTGCTCCTTAGAGGCAAGGATTCTGAAGCTTTGTCTGACATGATTTGGACATGTTGCAAGGAGGTACCAGCCCTTGGAGAGGGACATCATGCTTGGGAGGGTGGAGAGGATAGTGCAGAAGAGGAAGACCCTCGATGAGATGGATTGATTCAGTGACTGGGATAATTGGGATAGGTGTGTCAGAGGCAATATTGGCACAGGATAGATTTTAGGGCTGTTGTACATAGGGTCACTGTGAGTCGCAGGTGACTCAATGGCACATAACAACAACAAAAACAACCCCCTAATGTTTTCTATCCTGTCTTCTGAATTGCTATATTTAGTTTGATTCTAAAAAGATAAGTTCTTAAAAGAGCATAGTGCTCAAGGCACACTTTTTTTCCCCTTTGACTAGTTAAGCAAAATTATTGTTTCATTTTAAGAGAATTTCAGGGGATTTGTTTAGGGTTTAAAGATGATCTCAGGGCAATAATTCCAGGGATGCATCTACCCTCAATGACTCCAGAAGATCTAGAATCCATGAGAATTTGAAAATCTATTCTGCATTTTCTCCCTTTTTGATGAGTTACCCTATGTAATCTTTGAACAAAATGTTCAGCAATGGTTGCAGGGAACCATCCAGTTCTGATCTCATGACAAAGGACACAGTAATCTATGGAGGCTGTTTATCTGCCTCTTATTCTTGACTCTCCTTGTTCCTCTGTTCCAGAGGAGTAGAAGCCAGTTGTGTCTAAGATGGCCACTAGGAGGCTTTCACACTCCCAAGGGTGCATTGAACTATTAGTTAAATTGAAGCTCTGGACTCATATTAGGCCAAATAAGTGGCATGTCCCATGAAACCATGAACCTAAACCTCCAAACCAAGGAACTAAATCCCAGGAAGTATTTGTCCATAAGTAGGCTACATTATTTTTCTTTATTATTGTGAATATACTACCATGCAACTTTTCCTATTTCAGTTTTTCCAGGTATATAACTTATTGATACTCTTAATGAGTGCAGCTTCCCCATCATGCTAACCCCTCTCCTCTCTTCCTCCTTCTAATAATAACTGATAAACTTTGGCCTCTATACATTTGCCTTTTCTTATATTTTATATACTTTAAATCATGCAGTGTTTATCCTTTTATGATTGGTTTCATTTACTTAGCTTAATTTCCGACATTCTGTTTGTCCATTCTTTTGTATATGATCATCTAAATTGTTTCAACCTTTGTCCATTGCGAATTGTGCTGCAAAGAATATTGATTAGTTTTTTTGTTTTTCACTTGCCAGGCTGTTTTGATTACTATAACCTTTAAAATCAGGAGTCCTCCCCCTTTGTTTTAAAACAGAGTATGTTTTAGAAGTCTTCCTTCTTTATTCTTCTTTTCCAATATTGTTTTAGCTATTTAAACAGAAAATTTTTCCATACTTTCAAGTTAATTGAACAATATCTTGACATTTTTATGTCATATACTGGAATTCTTTGACCTTGTTAGACTGTTTTTCATCTTGTTCTTAAAGACTAGCTGTCAGGAGATCTCTGCTCATAATTGAAATAATATCCTATTGTCTCATCTAAAGTGCCAGCAAGGAATCCTTAAAGTGTGGAAATCCTCACCACCATAAACAAGATGAACCAACTTGTAAGCCTGCGAAGTTAGCTGGGCCGGGCCAAAGAGAGGTAAGTATTGGATCTTGTTTGTCTGCCTTCTATGTGAATAGATGCATGTTGATTTGGAAATTGTTGTTCTAGTAGTTAAAATACCTCATTTACTCACCAAGTGTTTAATAAAGAAAGAAGCCGTGAGCTAAGCCTGTTAAAATTAAGGTGGTGAACTCCAGGCAGAGAATGGTGCTGACGAACCCAGGTTATGTATGTTAATAATAAGTTGCTAAGAAAAAGAAGGCAATTTATGCAAGTGACTTTGATGATAAATTGTGGCAATAAAGAAGTAGTCTTTGTGGATGAAACAGAATAGATTTAATGTCTGTTTTTAACCTTTGTCCAGAGTAATGTCTGTGGCTTCCTTTTGGTTATCCTTGTCACACCTGGTAGAAGAAGAGGCTTGATGGGGTGGAGGGATGTTTCAAGAAATTTATGAGCCCTCTGATGGATGCCTTTTGTTGGCATCATCTCCATTAAAAAACAAAACATTGTTGTGTTATTTGTTTTATCATTTGGTCAAGCAGGTTGCCAGACCGGCCCATAAAAAGAAAGCTCGAATGGCGCGGACGCGCTCCGATTTCTTGACTAGAGGTACTTTTGCCGATGGGGAGGGGGATACAGAGGAAGATGATTACGATGACATTATTGAGCCCCTTCTCTCCCTTGACCGAGCTTCTCACTCTGAGTTAGGGCCTGTACCCAGCCTGGGTCAGGCCTCTCACAGTGACTCCGAAATGGTAATTTTATAGAATGTAAGAAAAATAGGCAACAAATCTTATAGGAATAGTCTGCTAATCTAAAGCTAACCTTCACTGCTTCTTCCCTGTGTAATGGTTTGTACATGGGGAAACCTCCGTGAACACAGCAACTGAAGCTAAACTTCACTAGGTACTCAGATAAAGATCACTTTAATAGGTATATGTCAAATACTAAGTGAGGCAAAATGAACATTTTTAACTTAAACACTAATGTAGAAATGTTCCATATTAGGTCTTAAAAGTTATAGCATAGTGTCCACACACATTCTGTAAATGACTTTGTGGGCCACACAGTCTGCCAACTAAACTCTTCTACTGTATCATGAAAGCAGCCATATATAGTGATGATAATCACTTCTTTTTCTCATTTTAACATGCTTCCTTTCCCTTGTTCATTAATAGGAAGTAAACATAAACTTTAAAATATTACCAAGAAACACCAAAAATGTGTCTCCCTGGCAAGCGAAAGTCTTGTATGTATCAAGAATCTATAGTAATCACAAATCATAACCTTAGGGTTATATTTAAATAAAAACACTAATTTGACTGAGACTTTATCATCATTTCTCCATCAAAATTAGCTCTTTATAGTTTTTAAGATTTTATTGATGGAAATATTAGCAATGGTGTATTTGATTTTAGAACTCTGCTAGAAAAAAACCAAATATAAGAACCTTGTTTGTCTAACACATATAAAAGTATTACTTCCGCCAAAGCAAAGCTGCCTTATATGGCAGTTAATGATCTTAATTAATTTGAATCTCTTTTTCTCTATCTCCTTCCATTGAGACACACACACACACACACACTCTCTTAATTTAGAATTAGCACTTTCTTTTCACAAAAATAAAATAGAAAATCGGTCTCTTTTTGGATGTGTCCTGTGTTTGAGTTATGAATCATGAAAATACTCTTTAATTAGTAGTTAAAGAGATTAGATTGTCGCAAAAAAAATGCAGATTTTAATGCTCAAATTTGAAATTCTGTAACTTTGCTCAAACTTAATTTTATTAAAATAAGACCCATTATAGTCTATACATTTTTGTCAACAAGGTATACGTTACTTTATTCTGTTAGCATTAGTTTTCAGCGACATTTTGGTTGCAGAAGAGCTTCTCTTGCAAAAACTTCTTGAGGTGCTTAGAGATGTAGTAGTCGGTTGGTGAGAGGTCTGGTGAGTGTGCTGGATGAGACTGGATTTTGTAGCCCAAGTTGTCAAGCTTTTAAAACACTGGTTGTACAAGATGTGGTTGAGTATTATTTTGCAGAAAGATTGGACATTTTCTTTTGACCATGACTGGATGCAGACATTGTAGATTTTCATGCAGTTAATTCTCTTCTTCTTTAATGGTTTCACCCAGATTCAAGAAGTGCCAATGGATTAATCCAACTGCAGACCACAAGTCACCACGACCTTTGGTTTGGGCTATTGTTGGTTTTTGGTGTGTGGTTGGTTTTTTTCCTTCTTTTTTTTTTTTTTTTTCTGCTTCACCTCAATCCAGCCTCTGTGCTGAATGTTGTTGGTTGTCACAGAGGATCAAGTTTTCATCACATTTTACAATGCAGTTAAGAAATGGATATATTTTTTTTTTAATAGCACAAAAGGAGCACAGAGCAGAATGCAAAGCAGTGATTGATTTTTTTATTGTTGTTGTTCAATGCGTGCAATACCCATCTGCCAAACTTTTTCACTTTCCGCATTTGCTCTTGAGTAACAAGCAACTAGCCATAGGATGATGGACATGAAGTTCTGCATCTGCTGTGGTTTTGAGGTGATTTGCTTGAATGAATGCTGACACGATAATGACAACTGGTCCTTGTCTTTTAATCATGGCATGCCATTACCTTTCTTATTCTTGAATTCACTGTCGTGGAATTTTTGCAACAAACATTGAACTGTGCATTCATTGACACTTTTCTGTTGATATTTTAAACAGTCTGTGCTGCACTGGAGCCAAGTTTAAATTCATAGAAATAAATTTGACAAAAATCTTGTCTTGACCTCTTATGTTCTATATCCTCAAAAGAAAGAAAAAGCATTTACATTTAAAACCAATTGCACAGAATGAATGAGCATAAAATGAGCTTTAAGATGATTTATAACATTTAGTATTTTCTAACAAGGCAAATTATTGCACAAAGATCAAGCAACCAAAATCCTGAATTATTTTTGCGACAACCTACTAAAATTAGCTTGTGAAACAAACTAGTTTCAATAAAAAGCACTACTTAATAAGGTTTTAGTGTAAATAGCAAACTTATTTTAGTCTAAACAGTAATACATAGAGTTTTCACTTTTAAAATAATTTTAACGTATTATGTATACCTGCTGTTTTGTTCTGGAGAGTTTCCTTTGTTACAAACCTTAGTTCTTTTGGTGGTAGAATTCTATCACACCAGGCAATTCTTACTGAAACGCACCAGGAAGTTGGGCTTTCTGCTTGGAGCATTCAGCCCCTTTCAGGGTTCTAGCTGACAGCCTCTGCCTGTGATTCTGTTCACCTGCTTGATGGTCACTGCATGCCAGTAGTTGTAGAGCACCTCCCTGCCTAGTGTTTTAGTCACCTTTCCACTTCTCTCACTGTCCTGTTTCATCACTAGGAACAGGTGGTAGTTTCTTCTGGTGGATATTTGCATGAAGAAGCTTTGCTTTTTAGAATATGCCAATAGATGCTTTGTGGGGATGGGGAGGGTGGGAACAACTTTTAAGTGTATTTCTTGATTTGTATGTTATAAAAATATGTCATGTTATTACATTGTCTGTCTGTAAATAAAATACATTTTGTTCTCATAAACTAAATATCTTCTGGATTTTACATTTATTTTTTTAGACACATGGATTTTTTTTTAAACTGTATGATGTTACCTCTGAACCAAAAAATTTCCTCTTGACATTTGCTGAGAAGTATGACATTAAATTTTGAAAGAATGGCTATATTTGATCTTTCCAGTTTTGATGTTTCCAATCTAATGGGAAAAAGCCATTTGTAATCAATCAGCTATTGTATTGTCTGGGGGAAGGGGAGGAGAAGGGATAACTTTCCCCCTTTAATGACTTGGTTATAATTTTGTTTTGTTTTTAACTTTATATTTCTGACTCTGCCATTTGAATGGTTTAGTAGATTTCTTTTTAATCTTGCTTGCACTTAGCTAATTTTTTTTTTTTAGTTTTAAATGTGTGTGCACGTGTATATAGTGAAAACATTTATTGTTTCATCACTTTTTACCTTTGTAATTCAATGGCATTGATTATGGTCATTTGTTATTCAACCATCACCATTATCTTTCCAAATTTGCACTCTGTTCTTATATGTTGGCATTTACCCAAGAAAAATGCACTCTGCTATGCAATGTTTTTAAGGTGACTTTCACATAGTTTGTGTTTGTTTTTATCTTTAAAGACTCTCCATCTTCTGGATAGTAAATGGGTTAGTAAAATACTTTCTATTCTTTTCTTTAGGATTAGTATAATTAACACTATACATTTCTCTTTGTGTGTTCTCTTTTACCATTTACCATAATTTAAACAAGCTACTTGGATCACATCTATAAGTCTTAGAATTGTGTTCTTCTTTACCCCACCCTGCATGTGCCATCCTTCTCACAGTTGTGTTATTCTTCAAGATAAGGAGGTTTTGGTGGTACAGTGACTTAAGTAGTTGACAGCTAACTGAGAAGTTGACCATTTGAACCCATCAGCTGCTCCACAAGAGAAAAGTATAGGAGTCTCCTTCTGTTAAAATTGAAGGATGATTTTATTCTGCCCTAGAAGATACCTTTAGGGACCACCCACTGGTGGTCCAGTGGGTAAGGAGTTGTACTGCATGGCAAAGACAGGCAGTTCAAATCCACCAGCTGCTCCATGGGAGAAAAAGGGGCAGTCTTCTCTTGTGTAATTTTCAGTCTTGGAAAACTCACTAGAGGATCAGTTAGGGGTCAGTTCTAACTCCACAGCAATGACTTTAATTGGGCCCCTATGATTTGGAGTCCCTGCAGCAATGGTTTCATTTTGATTTTTGGTTCTCCAAGCCTTATTTGTTGAGGTTTCCTTCTCTCTACTGTACATTTATAAAAATTCCAATTGATTAAGCAAAACTTCCATTTATTGTAGTAACAGAGAATGTTCCTATCTTTTAAAAAATGTACTAAATTAGGGAAAGTCAACAGAGGATTTAGGGGCCTAAATTTTAGGGCCTAAATCCAACTATTGATGCAAAAAATTTTATTCTTGCCAGAATAATGTTAGTCAGTTTCCCAGTTGCTCTTTGAAGATTTTCATATGACAATGTATGGGCTTGATGCTTTTGTTAGCATTATTCCTTCATAAATTTCTGTGTTTCTTCTTGAGAAGTTAGACCTCTTAATTTTTGTATCAATAAAGTGATGGATCCATTTTAGTAATTGTTTCTAGAGAAAATTAGACATTTCATCTAACTTAACAGATTTATTTGCAAAGAAGTCTAGAAATTAGTATAGTGTTATGTTTTAAAAAAATTGTTTTTCAGTGGTTAGATCCCTCTTTTATTATATTATAGATTTGTATTTTTTTCCTTTTTTGTCTTAATTATTTTTTAAAGAGCTCTGGTAGCCAACCAGAAGGCATGCTATTTTAATCCACCAGCTGTTCTTCAGGAGAAAGATGGGCAAAGTGATTTACTGCTTCTGAAAACTTGCTGGAGGGTCAGCTATGTGTCAGTTCTGACTAAATACGTAAAAACAGTGGTCATTTTTTGGTTTAGCTCATTTCCTCCAAAATAACAGGATTTTATTTAAATTTATTACCTGGTATAGTTTTTTCTTCATTTTTCTACTCATTGATTTCTGCTCTTATGTCTATTGTTTCTTTCTGTATTTCTTTTGGCTTACTTTCTTTACTCTTTAACGTTCTAATTGGTTATGTAATGAATTTCTTTGTTTATTGATAATAGGTTTTAAACCTATGGCTTTAGCTTTGACTATTGTTTTATTTTAATATGTAGTGCTTCCATTAGCATTTTGGAGAATATGATTACAACTTTTATTTTCTTTCATACTTACAACTTGTGGAAATAAATGATGGAAAACATTTTCACAGGAAGGGGGTTTTTGTGGTTTGATTTTTGTTAACTTCTAGTTTTAGCACATTTTTACCAAAGAGTATTATAGTATTTCAACTTAATGGAATTTATTGGTTTTCTTTTTTACATAATTAATGACCCTATATTAGGAATGTACCATGTGCATTTGATAAGGAAGTATATTCTCTTTCTTTAGTCAATGTAATATTTCAAAGTATACCCATAATGTTTACCTTATTGATTATATTGGTTAGGCCTTCTACACTCTTATTTTTTTGTATACTTAGGCTGTCTTACACTGTGAATAATGTATTAGCTTTATTATGAATCATGTCCTTTAATATTAAAAAGTATCTTGTCACATTTAATGCTTTTTGGCTTGAATTTTATTTAAACACTCTTAAGATTTCATGCTACATTTTCTTAATCTTTTCATTTACCTAGTTTACTTTTGTTCTTTAGCCATTTTCAATCTCATATTGCATACAGAGCATAGATAGTATATGCTTTGTGAACAAAATGAAAAAACCTTTTCCTCTGGTGTTGTTGTTATGTGCTGTCAAGACGCCTGTGACTTAGAGTGACCCTATGTACAGTAGCTCTAAAGCCTGCCCTGTCCTGAGCCAGTCTTACTGACTCTGATATACCTACCCCCATTGCCCTAGTTAGAGTATCAATCCATCTCATCTGAGGTCTCCTCCTGTGCTGTCCCTCTACCCTCATGAACATAATGTCCTTCTCCAAGGGTTGGTCCTCCTGGCCACATACTCAAAAGTATATGAGATAATGGGGAGCTCTGGTGGCCTAGTGGCAAGGAGCTGCAACTACAATCCCAGAGGCGCACGGTTTGAATCCACCAGATGCTCTACCAGGGAAGGAGGGACAATCTCCTCCTGTACCAGTCAGATCTGATTTGATGGTACACTCAGACAAAATAATAATTTTTTTTTAAAAAAGTATATGAGATATTGTATACCAAAGAAGAAATTTTTATTTTGCTTTTCAAAGAGAGGAGTGACCTAGGAGAGGGGGAGGGAGGGCTGGGTAGGGAGAAAAGTGAAACAATGAATGAATGGAAATCCAAAATCTCTGTAAATGTTCATTAAAATTAATAATAAAAAAAAATCCTAGCCTGCAAGGAGAAACTTGGTTTCACCCTCGCCAAGATAGACTTATTTGTTTTCTTGGCAGTCCATGGTATGTTCTCAAGACTGTTCTCCAGCACCAAAATCTATTCATATTTAACTGGTAGGCTTAGTTCCAATACGTGCTTAATAAGTTGATTTTATTCTTTGTTTATTTTTAAATTAAGGGAGTCCTGATGGGCCCAGTGGTTGTATGTATGACTTAACAAAAGCTGGTCATTTGAAACTACCAGCAGCAACTCTATAGGAGATAAGACTTTAGAGAGCTGCTCCCCAAATTAGTACAGCCTAGAAAATCCTGTAAGATGGTCTGCTCTGTCCTTATAGGGTCAGTATGAGTCATAAATCAACTCAGTGGCATGCAACAACAATACTTACACACAGGTATGTGTGTATCTGTTTACAAGAAGTCTAGGTTATGAACCTCCAACTTATAAGTAACTCCAGTTTACCCTTTTTGTTGTTAGGTACCACAACACATAGTGACCATACTAACAGATTGAAACTTTGCTCCATCCTGTACCATCCTCAAGATCTCCACCATTCTTAAAGCCCATTGTAGACTGTGCCAATCCATTGTTTGAGGGTTTCCCTTTATTTCCCTGACTCTCTACCTTTCTTGTCGTGATGTCTGTTTCTAAGGATTGACCCCAACTGTCAACATGCCCAGAGTATGAGAGACAAATTTTCACCATCCATGCCTCTATGTAGAACCCTGGTTGCTTTAATGCTATGTGAATTTACCCTCAAGATGAAATAATTGAATCAAATCTCACTCACAACAAAGTTTTGACTCACAATGACCTTAGATTGCTGCATGACATCTTTTAAATAATTGAAAAAGCTTTCAACCTGTTCTTGGCACTGACTCACCCACCACCCTTGAGTTGATTATCTATTTGGACGGAACTACAAAGTGGTCTTAAAGACAGCTGATTCATAGAGAAAGAACTGCTTGTCTGTAAAACAGAACACTTGACACTTCAGCACAATTTATATATAAATTCTGTGGCTTTGATTATATTTATCTTTTGTGCATCCATTTCCAGTACCAATATCTATTCTTAAATTTTTCAGTATCTTTATTAACAGAAACTCCCAAAAGCAGTATTTTCAAAGTGATCATTTCGGATTAATTATCTCAGTACCTAGTACTCTTAGTATGTAAATTCTACTTTTATCATTTAGATATTAGTTGTGTTTCATTGTTTTCTTTTTCTTATTTAGGAACTCCAATTATAAATTTTTCTTTTCCATCTATCATATAATTCAACCAACTTTTTTTCTAACTCTTAAATTTTATTTTTATATCAGTTTCGTATGCTGTATTCTTTTCTCGCCTTTTCCCCATTTTTATTAAATTTCTGTCTACTTTTTCACTCTTATACGTCTTATAATTTAGTTTTTATTTCAGAGTAAACTTGTCTTTCATTTCTGTCTTGTGTTCATTCAACTCTTATGTCTTCTTATTTTGTTTTTATTTTAATTTTACATCTATATGGTTTTAAATATTGTATTTTAGATTTAAGATAGTTTTTCGTGTTTGAGAATAATTAATATATTTTGATCACTCCCTTACAGCTTGCTTTTGCTTTTTTTTAAAAAGTGCATATGGGAACTAATTAACAGGTGTTCCTGTTTTTATTTCAGTTTTCTAATTCCTGTTTGCTCTGTGTTTTTCTGTTTTCATGTACTTATTTTTTTTATTGCATTGAGAAGTTTGCAATATAATGAGTAAAAGAGCTTCCTCTTGTATTAGTGTAGCAGAGTACAGAATCTTTAATGGACAGTTGGTTTTGTTTTTTTTTCATTGGAGGAAGGGTAGAAAATTTCATTGTTGTGGTGTAAGTAGCAGAGCTAGTAATTGTATGTTGTATAGTGTTTGTTTCTAAATCTTCCTCTTATGCTTTTCCCCTCTTTACCTCTCAACCTGCAGAGTTCTTTTCTTCCCTTTTTTTAAATCCAGAATCAGTGCAGTGGGATTGTGAGAGAGCTTGTTGAGATTGTTTCAACTTCTGGATTAAGGAAATTTGAAGGATGTTCTCTTTTTTTTCTAATTGTACTGAAAATATAGTTTTTGTATAGTTCAATATTTCTTTGAATTTTTATTCTTTTTGTAGAATGTCTTGATAATTTATATTCAGGCAACTTCCATTATCCTCAGTTTCCTAGGATTCAGTTTTTAGACTCTTAATCTATAATTTTATCATACTCTGTTTTATTATTTTTTAAAAATATTTTTAGTTTTTTGTTTTAGTTTTTCTGTAGTATTCCTCACTTTTCTGGATTTTGTTGATTATAACCCTATGTGATATAAAATGTTCATGGCTTTAGAGGCTTAATAATATGTGGGTTAAATCTTTTAAATATTTGATAAATATCTTTTAACATTCTTATTAGGCACAGTGAAGCTGAATTTTATTGAGAGTGACCTTGTGTTACAGAGTAGGTCTGTCTCATAGTGTTTTTCAGGCTGTAATCTTTACAGAAGCTGATTACTAGGTCTTCATGCCTTTGAAACTGACTTCTAGTAGGTTCAAATTGTGAACCTTTCCAGTTTACAGCCAAACTCTTAACCACTGTGCTATCATGTCTCACATTACAAGATAGAACCATAATATTTATATCCATAAATCTCTGGCTGAACTTTTTCTGCAGTAATAATCAGTTCTTCTTCAGTCCATAATATATCTTCAGTATTATTCTCGAACACCATAATTCAGAGGCATCAGTTCTTCTTAGTCTTTTTTATTTTTCTAAAAAAACAGACAAAACAGGAACCATGACTTGGGTCAGGTGTAACTCATTCCACCAAGTGACACCTTTCCTTTTTAATGCTTTAAAGATGTCTTTTTTTAGTAGATTTGCCCAATGCAATACATCATTTGATTTCTTAATTGTTTCCACAGCATTAATTGTGGATCCTTTTGGGAACATGTGAAAGGAAATATGAAAGACAATAGAATAAAAAGGAAGTATGAAAGACATCATTTAGGACTTTAGATGTATGGAAGTTTTTAATATTTTATCTGTATCTTTAGATAGTTTTGACTTTTTGTTAGCATTTTATGTCTGAATCTGTATTAAATTTTTATAAAATATGAGCTTATTAATCATCTTTATTATCTAAGTCTTACCTTATTTCAGATTACTATAAAGGTTAGTAGAATTTTCAGTAGATTCTGTTTTTTTGATGAATTTCTGAATAATATGGATGTACTTTTGTTCCTATTTTAACAACTATAGTTCTCAAGAAATTCTGTAACCTCAGTTTTAGTTAATATATAATATTATATAGTTACTTGGTCTTTACAGTCTTTCATGTATGTGATTATTACAGACGTCACAGCGATTTTCTTCAGTTGATGAACAAGCAAAACTTCATAAAACTATGTCTCAAGGAGAGATTACGAAGTTGTCAATGGAACAGAAGCCTTCAGATTCAGATATAAGGTATAAAATATACACTGAGATTATTTAATAGGGAATAACATTTTTTTAGAATATATTTTATTTACTGATTGACTAGACTTCAGATTCATAGCCATTTAAAAAAATAAAAACACATAATTGGTAGAGAAACTGTTTTTTGAAAATGAAATTCAGTGAGCTGTGCTGTCAACCCAAAGGTACTCGGTTCGAGATACTCAGCTACTCTGTGGAAAAAAAATGGGCAGTCACATCTGTGCAGTTTATTGCCTCTGAAAACCCACTAATGTGTCAGCTGTGAGTTGGTTCTGACTTGACAGTTTATAACAATACAACAACATTTTTTCTTAAGTATCTACCAAGTGTCAGACACATTCTGATTTTTCAAATTTGTATATGTAAGGTGAACTTTAAATTTCTTTGTGGTTAGCGTTGTAATTTTGGGGGCATCTCTAAGTCATTTTATGTTTGTGATCTTTTGTTATAAAAGATACTAGCACTGAAGCAATCCAAAATATTTCCTGTTTTTAAATAGATTAATTGACAAATCCAGATGATAATAAATAGCAGAAAGCCAAGTTTTAGATAAAGAAATGCTGCATTAGCTGACTGCTTGTCTCCTATACTAGCAGAAAACAAGTTTATTCTCTGGAGAAAGCAAAACAGGTTTCTGGACTTATAGGTTACCACATACAGTTGAAGGTTGGAATACAGATTTGAAATAAAAGGATTCAATAAGCATTTGCATATTCAGTGTTTAGATTTCACAGTTTTTTTCCCTCCACTTACCGCTTATATTTTCTGTTCTCTATAAGTGGATAGTTAAAAGAATCTTTGAGAATTTTGTCTAACTATCAGAAAAGACATAATGATGTTGCTGTTAGGGCCTCTTTCTACAAAATGTTCTATCCAGATAACCACGCAGGAAAGATTAGTTTTGAAGCCACCAAAGACTGCTGGAATTTCAAAGCAGCTTTTTAAAACATGCTTTTAAAATTATAATCAAATATCAGTGATCCTACATTTTAAAAACCATTTTATAGGAAAGAAAACATAACCAACAGATAAAATGCAAGTTGGAAGGAAAAAAGCTTTGAAGAGGATAGAAATTTTAATCAAACACAATTATTAATATCAGTAAACCTTTGAATAAGGATATAATTGCATCTATGATGCTCCCTTAGAAGTCTTCACTCATTCTTCTCTCTGCTTCTTGCTTTCTTGTTTAAATTATCATATGTCAAAAAATATTGTGTCAAAATATACTCTACACTGATCCTATATCAACCTAACAAGGAAAATTTGTCAAATGGGATTATATACCCAAGAATAGAGGTTTATGATTTATTACAACATAGTTTGGGAGTAGGGAATACATTCAATCCATAATGGCATTAGAAAGGAAGTTGAGAACATCTCTTAGAGAATTGGACAAAAGTGAGTGTCTGTAGAAAATGGAAATATTTATACCTCAGCTAACTTAAGTGAGATCTAAGTGTGAAACATCAAACTGTTCAGAGTATCAATGAAAAATAGGGAAAATTTATGAACTCTAATTAATATATGACATAAATAGATTATCAAATATAACAGAAAATGCATAGTCAGAAGAGGAAAAACTGGGCAATTAGGATCTTCTGAAATGTTATCCTTATTATGTGTATTATTATTACGAAAATTCTCTGAAAGAGAACCTACAGACTAGGAAAAAAATATTTACCAATGACATAATTGCAAGAGACGACTAATTTAAATTTGTAGAAAACCCCAGTAGCCTGTCAAGACAGAGACAACTAATTGCAAAATGAGTAGATAGCATAAATAGATACTTCACCAAATTTGACACTCAGATGAGCAAGCGACACATGAAAAAGTGCTCCAGATTGTTGGGTTTTAGAGAGATGCAAATCAAAACAGCAGTGAGATCCCATCTTACCCTGTTAGCAAACAGCAAAATTCAGTAAGACAATTAGACAGTAAATGCTGGCAAGCATATGGAGAGATTGGCATTCTGAAACACTGCTGCTGCTTGTTGTTGTGCACTGTAAAGTTGGAGCTGACCCTTCAGTGGATTTTTTGGAGGTGTTAATCACACAGGAGGAGATTGTCCATCTTGTCCAGCAGAGCCGCTGGTGGGTTTGAAGCATGTACCTTGAGATTTGCAGCACAGTTCCTTACCACTAAGCCACCAGAGCTTCTACACTGCTAGTAAGATTCCTAGTAATCTATTTTTTCAGTAAAGGTATTTCTAGTTAAAACTTTTTAATGAAGGAGCCAACCACTTTTCATAGTGATTGCACCATTTTATCATTTTAATAGATGTAAGTAAGATGATAACATGGTGCCACCATTAAAGAAGGCAGTTGGCTGAATTTTTAAAAGCTAAAATTACTTTGGGCATGTTGCAAGGAGGGACAGATCCTTGGAGAGGGACATCATGCTTGAGAGGGTGGAGGGTCGGCGCAGGAGAGGAAGGCCCTCTGTGAGGTGGATTGATTCAGTAACTGGGATAATTGGGATGGGTGTGTCAGAGGCAGTGCGATTGGCACAGGATAGAGCAGGGTTTAGGGCTGTTGTACATAGGGTCACTATGAGTTGTAAACGACTCGACGGCACATAACAACAACATTATTAAAATATCAGTTCATCCAGTCATCAGTCTCCCTATTGGTTATCTATTCTAAAGAAATAAGAGCTGTGACAGAACAGATTTATGCAAACCTATGATCATTGCAGCATTATTTACAAGAGCAAAGAGACAAAAACAAATGTCTGTCACAGAACAAAAGGATAAATAAACTATGATAAACTCCCATAATTTAGTACTGTGCTGTAGTAAAGAACAGTAAAGATTTTGCCAAATACTATGTAACATGGATGAGTCCAAGACCACTGTTATTTAAAAACTGTGGAAAGATTTAAACATAGATTAAATCTTTTTTTTTTTAATCATACCAGAAATGTGAAAGGAAAAGAGAAAAGAATAACATTATTAATTTGAAGGACAGATACTTGCTAATGGACTGAAATATAATTTTCCCCATTCTAATAAAAAGCTACTTGATGACACATAACAACAACAATGAAAAGGTGATCAAAAATGTGGAAATTAACAAATAGTATCATTACTATTACATGCAATTAAAATCTTTCTGATGATTTCTAATGAGATCTGGAACTGCCAGAAATTCAAGTTCGGTTTAGAAGAGGCTGTGAAATGTTGATGCCATATGGATGTTGACTGAAAGCAGAGAATATCAGAAAGAAACATAATTGTGCTTGCTTTATTTTTTAGAGACATTAGGTTGTATGAAGTATGGATAATATTGAGAAGAATGGAAATTCCAAATGTTTAATTTTGCTTGTGTGAACTAAGAAGTAGTCATTCAAATGAGCAAGGATATACAGTGTGCATGATTTAAAATCAGATGTGTGTCAGAGTCGTGTCCCTTACACCTTTTCAATCTGTAGTATAAGTGAATCATTCAAAAGGCTAGACTATGCAAAGAAGAATGTGGCATCAGAATTGGAAGAAGTCTCATCAACAACCTGCTTTATGAAGATGCCACAATCTTGCAGAAAGTGAAGACTTGGAGCACTTACTGCAGAAGTTCAAAGACTACATCCTTTGATATAGATGATATCCCGACATCAAGAATATAGATTATATTTCACAAGAATCCTCACCTCGGAACCAAAAGGCAACATTATGATAGATGATGAAAAGATTGAAGTTGTCAGCAATTTCATTTTGCTTGGGTCCACATTCAACACCCATGGCATCAGCAATCAAGAAATACATAAAAGTATTGCATTGAGGAAATCTGCTTTCAAAGATGTATTTAAAGTACTAATGAGGAAGGATGTCAGTTTAAAGACCAAGATGTGCCTAACACAAGTAATGGTATTTTCCATTGCTTAATTTGGATTTGAGAGTTGGACAGTGAAGAAAAACCAAAAAAGAACTTATGCCTTTGATCTATAGTATTTGTAGAGAGTATTGAATATACTTCAGACTACCAAAAACTACAAATCTTATAGGAAATGCACCCATGTTCATCATTAGAGGCAAGGATGGTGAAACTTTGTCTCTCAGTCTTTGAGCATGTTGTCAAGAAGTACCAGGAGTTAGTTAGACCGAAGACATTATGTGAGGAAGATACCTGGATCAGTTAAGGAGAAGATCATCAGTGAGTTGGATTGATACAGTGACTGCAACTGTGTATTTGAGCAATGATTGTGAGTGTGGTGGAGGATAGGAAAAGGCTTCTGTCTGTTGTTCATAAGTCATAGTCGATTCAGTGACACTTAATACCACCAATTTATATGACATAGTAAAATGAGTGCAGAGACAAAAAAAGAAAATGTATACAGAGAACGGCACTATACAATAAGGGGATGATCAGCACAATCCTGTGGTAACAAGAAAAAATAGAGCTACACAAGAAATAAACTCAATAGCAAATATATTGACAGACAGGCAAGATAGATGTGGATAGGTAGAAAGGACTACACCCAAGACCGGACATAAGTTTGGCTATTTTAACATTTATATTAACATATGTTATAAATATATCTATTTAGATACCAGATCCAACCTGGACAGTGTTTTGTTGGTGTCTTAGTCATAATCAAATACATTGAATTCTTGGGTCTTGAGCCTTTGTACAGTAGTCTTGAAGAAACATCAGTGATTTGGCATTACGCAGTCAACAAAGGCAATGTTGCGCGTTCTTTTGTAAATAGTGACTAGGATTAAAAGCTTTCAAGGAGCCACCTAAAGTATGGCTATTGGTCTCTCATTGTTCAGACCAAAGCAGAGAGAAGAAAAAGCACTGAAACAATTAGTCTTGTGAACTAATGGACCACAAGAGCATCGACTTCTAAGGACATGAGCTGAGAGGAACTAGATGGTTCCCTGCTACCGCAGCTGATCACTCTAAAAAGGATCATAGTAGAATGGCCTGCTTGGAGTAAGAGGAAATAGAGAAGGAAATTAAAATATAGAAGGGCTCAGGCTTAGATAGAGATGGTGTGTAACTTTTAGGCTATATCTCTTAGTCATTCCTGGCTACCCCAGCTGTTTGGCTATGGCCAAAGTCCCTAAGAGTCAAGGTGGTAGGCTTTCAGTTCCTGCATTGCAGTATGACTTGCAACACGGATGGTATATGCCCTGTTGCTGCTAGCAGGGAACTAATGGCTGCTTAGGGGAGTAGCTGGTGTATTGAAACCACGTGCCTTAGGGATTGCAGTGCAGCTTCTTACTAACTAGGCCACCAAAGCTCCCTTGTGTAAATGGGTTAAATATCAAATGAGTCAGTTGAAGTATCCCACAAGATTTCTTGCCATGGAGCAAAAAATGGATGAGGATCAAAAGGATGTTGTTTTTTTAAATAAGGCTTGTAAGAACAAGTTTTCTTTTTGTGTATGTGTAAGGTATATAATAAACTTTTTTTAAAACATAAACAAGATTGTAGGATTTATGATCTGATATATTTTAATTTCAATCTCTAGAAACCTTCTGAACCTCAGTTTGCTCATGAGTAAAATACGAGTAATTTAATTTCATGATAGTTGTGAAAATTAGGAATATTGTATATAAGACATAATTCCTAACGTCTAATTATGTTTACCTAATTATTTGACTGAATGCACCTAAAAATAAACAATATACAGATAAGCCTCCTAGATTAAGAAAGTGGTTGTTGTTAGTTGACATGGTGTCAGTTCCAACTCATGATGAGTTTGTGTATGAAAAGTACAACTGCTCCATAGAGCTTTTAGGGATGTGACTTTTGGAAGCCAATTGCCAGGCTTGTCTTCTGCAGCACCTCTGAGCGATTTCCAATCCCTAACTTTTATGATTAGTAGTCCAGCTCTTAACCATGTATACCACTTGAGAACTCGTGATATAAGAGTTTAGAATTTATTTTGTCTGTTCAGTAAATGTGAGCTGTTCTTACAATCTCAAGATGCTTTGTTGATTTATACAGTGGGAGTTTCTAAGCACTAAGAATAAGGACATACAATCTAGTAATTGTGATTCTCATCTCTGTCACTCACTGAATATATAACCTTGGGAAAACTACCTGTGGTTCTTTACCTATAATACACCCCTGGACATTTGTTACAGTTGTTAAGATTATGTAATCCTGTAGAGGAGCATTTAACAATGTCTGAAGCAAGCTTGCTCAATTAGTGGTGATGGTTGTTAATTTATTTCTGTTATAATAATGAGGATTACTGTGATTACAGTATTTTTCAAATTAATTTTTTTAGAATTTTGAAATTATTAATAATTTTTTAAGCTAGTTTCTTGGTTAAACTGTCTGTATACTAAAATCAAGCGGAGAACGAACCAAAAAAAATCTGAGTTGGAATCTCAGTTCTGCTGCTTTCTAATGGCTATATTTTAAAAATACTATTTAATATTTCTGGCTTTTAATATTCCCATATCTGAGATAAAATTATCTACCTTCTAGGTGAAATTTAAATATAACATTAAATATGGCTTATGATTGAGTTGGAATGTGAAGATTGAGTGACCTGTAAGTTTTATATGTATGTATGTATGTGTGTGTGTGTATGTATTCCTTAAAACATGCAGATTTCCATTTTTACTTTTACTTTTTGAACAGACCTCACAGAGCTAAGATGAGATTCTGGGCCAAAGGGAAACATGGGGAGAAAAAGACTACCAGAGCAAAGCCTGTCTTTCATTCAGAAGTTTCATCACTGGCAAGCTCAGATACACTTCCAAGTCGTCAGTTTTCAGATGGTAAAAATGGGTAAAGGGTGGAAATGTTTTTTCTAATTCCTATTTCTAAAAGTTTTCTGTTTACCTAATTTGTCTAGTGACAGTCTTGTTGGCTGTATTTCTTAACTACTAACTAAAAATTGTGTCATAATGTTGTTATACCTATAGTCAAATTACTAGGAAATGTGACACAAAATAGCAAAGCAATAAAAATGTCAAGCGCAGTTGTGAATCTTGGGTTAACTTCAGTTGCTTAATCTCAAATTTAAGCCATCATTCATTATAAGTGTTATTAATAATCACTAATAAAAATAGTAGTTACATTCATGCTTTTACTAATGCACTAAGCATATTAAATTGACTCAACTGATTCTTCCGACAGTCTTTTAGATGTTGTTAGGATTATTGGAGTCAGTGGGTGTTAGAGTTAATGTTCATTATTGTTAAGAAAAAGTTTGGAGATTTTTGTTGACCAGAGGCAACATGGAATAAAAGACCAGACTCTACTTTAGCCATTGAAAAGCCCTATGGAACACAGTTCTGATATAAACATGCATGGTATTACTGTGAGTCAGAGTTGGCTCAAAAGAACCATAGTGGTGGTAGATGATAATTATTCCCACTTAATACATGATAAAACAGACACAGACATAAGCTTATTAAAAAAAACCCTAAAACCAGAATCTACCTGTCTTCAACAAGGAATATGTATCAGAGGACATTATATGGTGATTAGTGAGTGAAATATCAAGCTTGACTAAATGGAAAGAGATCTTAGGAATAAAACAGTTACCTCTTAAAGAAGCATAGAGAAGGCCCAGTTACAGTAAATAAATTAACTGCTTATATCTGCAGTAAGGTATGGAACAAGAAAAAAAATATTATGAAGCTATACATAGTAATCAGTAACTTAGAGCAGAGGCATGTCTTGTTTCTGTGCATCAGAGGAGGAATGAAATAGATGTCATTAATTAGACTCCTGAGTTTTGTATCATGTGCTTTTATGATTATCAGTGGACAATTTGATATGTATAAGACCATTAATAAAGTAAATGAGTAATTCACAATCTCTTTGGAAAAGTTGAAACTTCTCACCATATGGTTCTAAAATTAAAAAACTAATTCATTATTGACACAGTTCTTTTTTTAAATTTTCTACTAGTTTATTTATAAAATTTGAATACATAGTTTTCAAGAACAAATTCTTTAATTTCCCTCACCACCCCACCCATATATATGCACACATAGATTTAATCTTTAGAAGGTCCCATGCATCAATTTTATCCTCTTTCGATTGTACATTTCTGGTTGTATTTGGCAGTCTTTCTTGGACTAGCACTCCTAAGCTAGATCCCAGTTTGTCTTTTATGAACGTAATGGTTTTGGGCTTTACTCCCAGGTCTCTGATCCACTGTGATTTGCTTTTTGTGTATGATGTGAGATGTGAATCCTATTTTAGCTTTCTGCGGATGCAAGTTCAGTTTTGCCAGCACCATTTGTTGAAGAGGTTATCATTTCCACATTGGATAGCTTTGATTTCTTAGTTGAATATCAGTAGATTCTAGATAGCTGGGTCTATTTCTGGGTTCTCAATTCTGTTCCATTATTCTTTGTGCCTGTCATTTTACTAGTACCATGCTGTTTTGGTTATGACTGCTGTGTAGTAGGTTTTGAGGTCAAGGAGTGCTATGCCTCCAACCTTACTTTTGTTAGTTAAAAGTGTTTTGCTTATTCAGGTCTCTTGCCTCTCCAAATGAATTTGATAATGTTCCCTTTCAATCTCCTTGAAAAATGAATTTGGTATTTGTATTGGGATAGCATTGAACACATAGATTGCTTTTGGTAGGATTGCCATTTTCACCATATTGAGTCTTCCCATCCATGAACAGGGCACATTTTTCCATTTCTTCAGGTCTTTTATTGTGTCTTTCAGAAATGCTCTCTAGTTTTCTTTGTATAGGTCTTTTGTGTCTCTAGTTAGGTTCAATCCCAAGTATCTCAATTTGTGGCTGGCTATTGTAAATGATATTGCTTTCTTGATTTCCTTCTACTGTTAACTCAATTCTGACATATGGAGATCCTCCATCAAATTTCTGAGGCTGTAAATCTTAATTGGAGGAGACTACCTATCTTCCTCCCATGAAGACATTCATGAATTTGAATGGCCAGATACCTAAGGCCTGGATTAGCATAACTCACTAGAATTGCATATCAGAGCCACTGTTACAGTATAAGGCAATCACTTTCTTGTATTTTATATGTAGACAGTAATAATTATAAATTTTTCATTTTCTATTGCCAATTCCCAATCAGATAACTAAAGAAGAACCTTAAGGATCTTTAGTTAAAGCATTTATTGCATACAGCTTTTATTGTGTGTTTGTTTCTTAAGGGTATGTATATGATTTTGATTTCTATTTGAGAAAACGTGTATTAAGAAAATCCTTATTTCAATGCTAAAACAAGATTGTAGTCAGCTTTTTAAGAAATCGTTATTTCTCTTTATTGAAAAGATTTTAGTAAATGAAATAATAGACTATAGTAAGTGAAATACTAACTTTAGTAAATGACATACTTAAATATTTAGATTATGAAATAGAATTAAAGTAAGTTGGTGTCCATCTTCTTCATTGTGGTACCCTATCTCTTCAGTATTGAGACTGTCTACTTTCCAGCCTCCACTAGCATTTAGCAGACAGAAACTTTTTGAATTTTAGTTGGTTCTAGGATATACCACTTGAACGATGTCAAGAACATACATGGGGAGACAAACAAAAATGGAAAACAACAAGAGGTCAGCATTCTAGTCCCAGATAGGCCTTGATAGGCCATTCTAGTTCTAGGTTGTCATGAACTGCATGAAATTAAACCTCTTCAGTGGAAACAAGTACAGAGAAAAATTGGTATGCTTCTCATTCTTAATATTTGATATAACACCAGCTCATTTTAGAAATGCTGTGATCCAGACCAATTTTTGAGGGTTATATAAGAGACTTAAGCAGTAGTTATTACCTAACTGAAGAAATAAAAATAATAATTATCAGACCTCACTGTTTTGATGTACTTGTTTGTATTTGGATGTTCTTTCAAATAGCCATAGTAAAACTTGACCGCTTTAACATTTAAGCATTACCATTCTTTTTAAGAGACTGAGGACTTTGGAAGGCAAGTTGAAGTTCTAAAGGCATTTTCATCTAAATTGTAGGGTTGTAGTGACAACTGGTAATACTTAAATGCATTTTCTAAGTTTGCAGTCTGGATTTAATGTCATTCAGCCCGACATTGTGCTTTTCTGATATTTGTGTATGCTTTGTTCAGTGCCTTTAAAAAGAGAGATAAACCTTCAAAGAAAGAAGGGTATATTATCAGTATATGCACTGACTAGGTCTTCTTGGGTACTGTATTTGAATTGTAGACCACCCAACACCTCCTTTGAGCCCAGAACTTCCTGGTAGCTGCCGAAAGGAATTCAAAGAGAACAAAGAACCATCTCCAAAAACAAAGCGCAAGCGAAGTGTGAAGATCAGCAGTGTGGCTTTGGAGTCAATGCACTGGCAAAATGACTCTGTCCAGATCATAACAAGTGCCAGTGATTTGAAAAGCATGGATGAATTTCTTCTGAAAAAGGTATCCTTTACTTTATGAGTTTTCTTCTTTCAAGAGCTTTGACTATGGGGTGCTTGCATATATGCTCATATAGAAATAGATGTTACAGAGATTAGCTACATAAGCTTTAGTAAATTAGATGGTCTGTCCTTTACTGGAAAAATCTAAAAGGGTATGCAAAAATCAAAGTGACTGTCTTCCATTTTATTTTAACTCTGAAGCTGTAGTGCCTGTGTGAAGTTGAGGCTTATTAATGCATAATTGGACTTGTTTTTCTGTTATTACAACTGTAGAAATCATTAAATGTTAGTGTTAAAAGGGATCTTATAAATTATTTTAATCGTAGTAATAAAAATATGACTATCTGTTCCTGTTTTTGCCTGGGTCCAATAGTAGCAAATGGCTTCCATTTTAGACATTCTCCTGTTGTATTCACCTCTTTAATTAGTTGATTATATACAGAAACTCTTTCTGTAATCTCCAGATGAATGACTTAGATAATGAAGATAGCAAGAAAGATACACTGGTGGATGTTGTATTTAAAAAAGCCTTAAAAGAATTTCGACAAAATATCTTCAGCTTTTATTCATCAGCATTGGCGGTAAGTTTGACTATGTTAAGAGATACTTTTCATATGAAAAGTTTTGCAATAATGTATGAAACAACATGGAATTCAGTATTATTCTGAGATTCCTCCAACTCCGATTTTGTTTTAGGAATAGATTGGGGAAGGTAAACTTAATTACCTCAGATGAGTGGCTTCCTTGAATTTCTTTGAGTAGTTGGTTTTCATTTCCCTCCCACCTTGTTACGTTTTTATCATTATGAGTTCATGTATTCAACTATTTGAGGTACCATTTTATTTTATGCATTGACTCACTACTATTTTGGTATCTCCTAATTGTTTTAGCTCAAATTTCCTTGAGTGTTTCCCCTCACCTCCATTTACACCGTACATTTACACCGTACTTACATTGTAGTCAGATATCGTTGGTGGATTTTACTTCACTCATTGGCTTATTATCATTTTGACTTCTCATAATCCTGTTAGCACCACTGCAAAGTTATAGTGTCTTATTCATGTGTATAATCTTTTAGTGGACTTAGGCTAGTTTATTTTCACTTATTTCTGTACATCAACTGTCATGTGCAGATTTATCTTTTCAGATTATATTGGTTGGGTTAAGTATAGATATTTTTGGTGTTAAAATTTCTACTATTTGATCACTCCTACTTAGTGAAAAAAGGAAAGGAAAATAAAGATGATTAACCTTAAGTAATTACAAGGTAATTACTCTTCCAGTTTTAGAGTGGGATTACCTAAAATTATTTCTTTCCGGGGAAATATAATTAAAAGAAATTTTAATAACCTTTATAGTTCAATAATAGGTTAAAGCCTAAACCCATAGGAAAAAAATGCCAACATTTTACTCAAATCATTACTTTATTTAGGGCTTTACTAAAACTTACCAGAGTTTTTTTTGGGGGGGGTTAACCTCCCCCCCTTTTCTTGTGTACCTTCAAATCTGATCTGACTGGCACAGAGAGATTGCCTCTCCTCCTGCAAAGCATCTGGTGATTTGAACTGCACGCCTTCAGGATTGCAGCTCAGCTTCTTGCCACTAGGCCACCAGAGGCCCCCCCCCAAAAAAAATTATCTTGTATTCATTCCACAAAGAGTGGGAGTACCACATGTACTACTTCTGGTATTAGAAATTATATATATGCTCTAAAGAAAATCTATCAAGATATTGTTGTTGTTAAGTGCCATCGAGTCGCAGGTGACTCATAGCGACCCTATGAAGGAGAGTCCTCAATGCTTGGGTGTCTTTCATACTCTCTCCAGGTTCATAGGGTTTCCGGAGACAAGCTGTTATGGAAGTGGATGCCACTCCTGCTTCCAAGCTTGTTTTAATTGGGGAGCTCCACCCCACTCTATACTCATTGGGTAACCAACCATTAACAACCCATTTGGTACATCAGTGTCACAGTGTTCAGCCTCACAGCAACCACAAGTTACCGCTGTAAAGCAACTTGTACACCAGGGCTATATGACCTAGAGGAATGTCTGAACAAAAACAATGAAAGTGGATTAAAAGTCACCCACTTTGGCTTGGTAGCATCGCTTTCTGTTCACTGGGCCAGCTGATCTCTCTCTATGTTGTTATTGTTGTTAAGTGCCGTTAAGTCACAGGCGGCTCATAGCGACCCTATGAAGGAGAGTTCTCAACGCTTGGGTGTCTTTCATACTTAAAGAATTTCTTCATAAACCTTTGTATTTCTTGTCTTACTGTTTTTTTAGATGGATGATGGGAAAAGCATACGATATAAAGACCTCTATGCATTATTTGAACAGATTTTGGAAAAGACGATGAGGCTTGAGCAGCGGGATTGGAGGGAATCTCCAGTCAAAGTTTGGGTCAACACTTTTAAAGTGTTTTTAGATGAATATATGAATGAATTCAAATCTTCAGAGTGCATACCAACAAAGGTAAATGTGATAAACTTTGATTTCTGAAAGAATTTAATTATGAGTGATTTTTAAGAGTCTGCTTGGGATATCTGTATTTTGAGGAAAACATTACAGTGAACAGGAGCTCCTAGTTCAGTCCATCTTGTTGAGTTTCTTCTCTCTCTCTAAGCCTCCACCTTTCTCAGCATAGTGTCTTTTTTCAGGGACTAGTGAAGCTGTTCTTTGAAGAGGGCCATCGTGTTTGGAAAGATAGACGGTCAGCAAAGAAGGAGGTCCTCAATTTTCATTATATTGGCACGATGGTTTCAGCAATGGGCTCTAGTGTGTGAGAGATGATGAGGATATGGCTGAAGATAGGACAGGGTTCAGGTTGGCTGATCATAGGATTGCAGCAGCCTCTTTTGACAAAGTGCTAGAAGTATGGGAGGCAGAGTTTCACAATTTTAGACTCTGAAGAACACCCTGGTTTTATAACTGAAATAATTAGTTATTTATAATTTCAAGAATAATTAATCTTTCTCATTGGTTATGATCTATTTTTAGTTTCCTAGTTTACATATATTTAGATTTGCAAACCATCTTAAATAATTTTTCAATTAGTAAAATATAATTAAATCCTTTAAAGTTCTGTTGTGGGTTTAGGATAGGATTTTTATGTAAAAGATTTCTAGAAGGCTTATACTGCCTTTGAATGTTTATCATATTAAAAGTTAAGGTTTAGGTTATTCTGTACTGTAAAATGTCATATGTAAAACAGCTGTCACATATTCTAAATAATACCTTTGTGTATTTAGCTCTGGGACAAACTTTTCTCTATTACCTAAATGTGGAAAATGCAAAAAAAAAATTTAAATAATAAAATTTAAATCAATGTTTAAAATAAAGGAATTGATTTAATATGGCTCCTAGACATATTTTGGCTTGGAAAAAAGTAATGCATAAAGTAACCTTCTATTACCGAATTTTATTAGCATCAAATTTTATCAAATTTAAAAATTATGATGTTTGAGCAACATTGCAAAGTTGATCTTTATGAATAGGAAATTGCGACGTCTCTTATTTATTGAGTAAAAATCTCAGCATTTTCTAAGAAATAAGAAAAGGTTAGTCTTTTACATTTCCTTTCTACCCCGTCAGGTACCAAAAACAGAACGGAAAAAAAGAAGGAAAAAAGAAACTGATTTGGTAAGTTATTGTCTTTTTCTGTGTTATAAAAAGTAATTCTCAGATTGAAAGTCTGAATAGCGTACAATATTTCTGTGAATACATTTGAGGAATAGATATTTCAAGGTGCCTGGGGAATAGTTATTTTGAATCGGACAGTCACATCATCTACTGTGAGTAAATGATAACTTGAAGAGGAATAGTTTCACTTTCATCAGTAGAAAGAACATTTGTATTATAATGGGGAGAAATCAGGTGGCAAATGAGTAACACGAGAGTTCCCAAGAAATAGTAGTCAGGTAGTCTATAAACATTAGTTAAGAATTGAGAATTGTGTTGCTGAGAAGTTGCTGTGTTTTTGTCTGTCTGGTAACGCAGGAATAGCTGCTCTCATAATCAGCTGCTTCTGGAGAGGAGATGCAGGTACACTTGTACATTAGCGGTAGCCAGAATTGGGAGCTCTAGTGTTGAGAAATTGCTGCTTCCCTGAGTCTTTGTCTGCTCGGGTGGAAATAATTGTCCTCACAGCAAGTCCTGGGAGGTGCGAGGCTCCAAACATTAGCAGGTAGCCAGAATTGGAAGCTGCACTGTTGAGAATTTAGAGCTCTCCTGAGCCTTTATCTGCTTAGTCAGGAATAGCTCCCCTCCCAACCACCCTCTGGAGAGGGGATGGGTACATGTCCATAAGCAACTACGGAGACTTCGGGATTGCACTATTGGGACCATGTCACTTTCCTGTGCTTTTTCTCTGAGCAGTCTGTAACCACTTTTACTTTAATTCTTTAAAAATAGAGAAATAAAGAACACCTCCCGAGTTACTCTGTGAAGCAAGCATAATCTTAATACCAAAAACTAGGCAAAGACATTACCGAAGAAGAGAACTATGAACTATAAGAGAACTATAAACCACTATCTCTCATCAGCATAGATGCAAAAATCCTGGCCAAGTGGGATTCATAACAGGTTTGCAAGAATGGTTCAACATAAGAAAAACAATTAATGTAATTCATCACATTAACAAAGCGTAGAAAAACAATCACATGATCCTATCAGTTGCTGCAGAAAAGGCTTTTACAAAATCCAACCCCTCTTCCTGATTCAACAAAATAAGAATAGAAGATAATTTCGCCAACACAATGTGTTTATTGTTGTGTACCATCAAGTCAGAACTGACTTATAGCTGACCTTCTGGTGGGTTTTCAGAGGCAGTTACTAACAGGAAAGGAAACTGCCCATCCTTCTTCCACAGAGCAGCTGATGCTTTTGAACTCTGTGACTTCGGGACTGCAATGCAGATTTTTACCACTAGGTCACTAGAGCTCCATAATGAAAGATATATATGCAAAACCAAGAGCATCTCAATGGAGAAAAACGAAAGACATTCCTTTTGTGAATAGGGACCAGACAAGAGTGTCCACTATCACCAATCCTATTCAGCATTGTGTTGGAAGTACTTTCTAGGGCAATAAGGTGAGAGAGAAATAAGAGACATTCAGATAGACAAATTATAAAACTGTCACTATATGCAGACAATAATGATGATCTACACAGAAAACCCCAAAGACTCAACTAAACTGTTAGACCTGTTAGACCAATTTAGTAGTAGAATTGCAGGATACAAGATGAGTATACAAAAATCATTGGAATTTTCCTTTAGCAATAAAGAAAACACAGAAAAGGAAACTTAAGAAAACAATACGATTTATAGTAGCCAACCACAAAGTGAAATACTTGGCAATAAACCTAATTAGAGACACAAAAGACCTTTATAAAGAAAACTACAAAACACTACTTTAAGGAACAGAGGACCTAACTAAATGGAAAAATTAATTGCTGTTCATGAATAAGAAGACTCAACATAGTGAAAATGACAGTCCTACCAGAATCAATCAACATATTCAGTGCAATCGCAATATAGATACAAGCTCATTTTTTTAACGAGATAGGCAGGTTTATTTGGAAAAGAAGGTGACCCTGAATAAGTAAAGCTATTCTGAAAAAGAAAAATGAAGTGGGAGGGTAACACTCTCTGATCTCTAAACACAGCTGTAGTAACTAAAACAGCATGGTATTGGTACAGTGACAGACACGTGTTGTTGTTGTTGTTGTTAGGTGCCATTGAGTCAAGTACAACTGTAAGTCACCCTGTGAACCCTGCCTTTTTCTATGCAAACCTCACAGTCTTTGATACACTTAAGTCCATTGCTGCAGTTACTGTGTCCATCCACTTGGTTGAGAGTCGTCTTTTCCCTCACCATCCATCCACCATTCTAGGCATGATGTCCTTCACTAAGGTATAGTCTTTACAAGCAATGTTCCCAAGTTAAGTGAGATGAAGCTTCACCACCCTTGTTTCCAAGGAGCAATCTGGTTTCACCTTCTCCAAGACGTATCTGTTCATTCTTTTGGAAAGTCCATGGGATATTCAATATTTTGTGTCAACAGCACAGCTCAAAAGCATCAGTATTTCTTCTGTCATTCTTACTTATTGTTCAGCTCTCAGATGCACAGCAAATGATTGACAAGATCATGGTCTGAATCAGGCATACCTAAGTCCTCAAACTAACATCATTGCTCCTCAGACACATAGACCAATGTAATAGAATTGAGAACTCAGAAATTAACCCATCTCTACAGTCAATTGGTATTTGACAAGGATTCAAAACTTATTAAATGAATAAATAACAATCTCTTCAACAAATGGCAGTGGCAAAACGGAACATCTACCTGAAGTAAAGTGAGATAGGATCCACATCTTATATCATACATAAAAATCAGCTCAAGGTGGATCAGAGACCTAGGGGTAAAGCCCAGAACCATAAGGATCATAAGAGACAAAAAATGTGATCAAACATAGAAGCCTAGCCAACATAGTATAGCCTACCGTAAATAGGCTTGCAAATATGGTCAGAAATTTATAACCAGGAGATGACAAAAGCGACATATGGGACTTTCTAAAAATTAGGTCCCCTTCTTCCAGTAAGGTAAGAAGAAGACCTACAGACTGGGGAAAAAACATTTCACAATGACATCTCATACAAGAGTCTCATAATGAAAGTTTACAGAATATAAATTGACCTCCACAAGAAATAAATATATCTTCGAGAAAGTGCAATCAGGATCTCTTTAGAGGGGAGGATGGTAAAGCTTTGTCTCACCTACTTTGGATATGTTGTTAGCCAGGGCTAATCCTTTGGAAAAGATACCATGCTTAGAAAGATAGAAGAAGGTCAGTGAGGGAGAAGACTCTCAGCATCATGGATCAACATGGTAACTGTAGCGGTAGACTTAAGAATATATCAGGGCTGGTGAGGTTCGGACAAAATAGGACAAGATAAAGATTCGTTGTTCATAGAATCTCTGAGAATCATAGTCAACTTACTTGACAACACCTAACAACATACACACACACGCGTATACATATACATATACATATACATATACATATACATATACATATACATATAGGTGCGTGTGTGTGTGTGTATATATATACACATATATACATACATACGCACCCACTCATTCATACATACAGAGAGAGAGCATGCTCTGGTGCCCTAGTGGCAAGAAACTGAAATGCAATCACAAAGGCACTCAGTTCAGAGCCACCACCTTCTTTGTGGGAGGGAGATGGCCAGTCTCCTCCCATGTGATTAACTCCCTCTGAAAACCCACTGGAGAGTTACCTATGGGCCAGTTATAGCTCAGCACTCAGCAACGATATATATGCACATGTGTAGTCACAAACATACATACATACATACATACATATAAAATATTTAGATATATATACAATCCTTGGCAAGGATTCTGTTGCAAGGAGGGATGAGTCCTTGGAGAGGGACACCATGTTTGGGAGGGTAGAGGGACAGTGCAGGAGAGGAGGATCCTCGATGAGATGGATTGATTCAGTGACTGGGATAATGGGGGAAGTTATGTTAGAGACAATACAATTGGCACAGGATTTAGGACTGTTGTACATAGGGTTGCTATGAGTTTCAGGCTCAATGATGCATATCATTTTTTTTACCTTTGTTCAGGTGCTTGCATTATTTATTGAGAGTAATTGATGGGATAATTTTAATATTAAAGTTCTTTTAGCAGAAATAATATGTATGTAAATTTTTAATTTCATCAAATAAAAAGGCATCAGTGAGATAGGAAGGCAGATTGCAAAGCTAGTATGAATGAACCTTTAATGCATTCCTTTTTACTTGTTTATATAATTAGTTGTTTGCATAATTGATTTGGAAAAAATGATTGTTACCACTTTCCTACCAAGTGATTTAATACAGAGAGAGCAGTAATACACGGTTCTTCTTGTACTGTGCTGTTTTCAAGATAACTAATTTTTACCTTTAAAAAGTACCAGCTACTCACTGTTTAAAAGGGATATATGATTAGGTATTATTGTCATGACAAGAGTCCAGAATGAAAGCTGCATAGTGGAGTGGACTTGGGGGGATTGTATAATAACGAAAGAATTTTTTCTTTTCAAAGAGAAAAGTGAACTGAGGGGGTAGGGGTGGGCAGGGAGGAAAGTGTGCAACAATGAATGAATGGAAATTCAGAGTCTCTGAAAACTTTCATTAAAATGAATTTTAAAAGTTCATTATATTTGACATCATGGCAAAGTTAAATAAAATTTATAACAGAAGAATGAAAATTATTACATCTTTTCAACCCAAATTTATTTAGCTTTTTTAATATTGTCTCAGTTTTATCTCTTTATGGCAAAAGATCTTCATTGAATTTCATTGTCATGCTTTTTTAGTCTCTTTTAATCTAGAACACTTCCCTCAGTATTTTTCTTCCATGACATTGACATTGTTAGCAAGTTATTTTGGTAGAATCCTATCAAAAGACGTCCTCTGCCTCTAACCAATATGTATCTTGTGGGGGGAATATAAAGATAAGAATAAATATCCTCTTATTTTTCAATGGTGTCTCTTTGGAGACTAAGGTGCATCTGATACAGGTCATGGTCTTTGCTATCACTTGTTATGCATCAGAGAGTTGGACAGTAACTAAGGAGGATAGAAGGAGAATTGATGCCTTTGAGCTGTGGTGCTAGAGAAGAGTATTGAGGGTACCATGGACTGCTAGGAAAACAAAGAGATTCATCCTGGAAAGGGTCAAACTGGGCTGCTCCTTGGAGGCAAGGATTCTAAGGCTCCGTCTAACATACTTTGGACATGTTGCAAGGAGGGATAGGTCCCATCATGCTTGGGAGGGTGGAGGGACAGCACAGAAGGGGAAGGGCCCCCTATGAGGTGTATTGATTCACTGACTGGGGTAATCGGGATGGGTGTATCGGAGACGGTGTGATTGGCACAGGACAGAGCGGAGTTTAGGGCTGTTGTACATAGGGTCGCTATGAGTGACAAGCGACTCGATGGTACATAACGACAACAACATTCTTCAAATTCTCAATTAACTGTAATATCCACTCATGATACAATTATTTATATAAAGCTACCAAATAGTGATGTTTTAAAGTCCCTAATTATTTACCTTGTTGTTGTTGTTGTGTACTGTCAAGTCAAATCTGACCCATAGCTGACCCTTCAGTGGGTTTTCAGAGGCAGTTAATCACATGGGAGGAGACTCTCCCCATCCTTCTCTCATGGAACAGCTGGTGACCTCGGGACCACACTCTTTGAAGGTTGCAGCATAGTTTCTTGCCACTAGGCCACCAGAGTACCATATACATTTTTTACCTTATATATTAAATTTTTTTTTAAATCTATGAAGTTATATTGATAAAACATTTCTTTTTAAAGTGTGTTTATTATTCTAATCCACAAATACAGTTATATTATTCAAGCATCTTTTTTAAAAAAAAAGACTTATGCTGAGAGCTTTACTTTCTATATCTGCCTCCATGTCCCTTCTTTTGTCCTGTGGATGTAATATTTTCTGTCTGTATTTCTCTTTCTAGTATTTTACCTGTTGTTGTTGTGTGCTGCAGACATGGAACTCATAGCTAACCCTCCAGTGACTTTTCTCAGGTGTAAATCTTACAAAAGATGCCCATCTTTTTCCTGAACAGCAGCTTCTCTCTTCTCTCTCTCTACCCCCCACACCCCTTAATTCCATCTCCCACAACCAGTGGAGAGTGCTCTCTCTCAGCATAGTCTGCCCTCAATTTTTCTCCTGCACCGTAGTATCCTCCTTTGTATCTGTTGTGGTGGGATATTGGGACCACCAGCTCAGGCAGCTTGTAAGCAGAGGCTCTCAGGTGAGCCCTTTGTCACAAAGAGCTAAGATAATTCTTTCTTCTGCTTGAAGTTCTTAATACTAAAAAGTCTCTTGTACTGTGATGGCTCTGTCACTGAGGTAAGGACACACATTTGGAGGGACCTATAATGCCAGGGACACCTCAGTCCCATCTCCCCACAAGCAATGGAGAGTGTTCACTCTTGGCATAGATTCTCACCTCCCAATATATAATTTATTTAAGTCAGTTTTTGCCAGTCTGCTTTGGGATGTCACTCTTATTACGTTTTCAATTCCCCTTTAAACTTGGACTCTTTCTGTCATGGTTCATCTGACTATTCTTATACCCATTTGACACTGCTTTAACTATTGAACCTTTACTATGTTTAATTATTGGTAGAGCTCATTTTCTTGAGGGAGCTCTGGTGGCGTAGTGAGTAAGGAACTGCCCTGTCAGCCCAAAGGCAGGCAGTTCTAATTCAGTACCTGCTCCAGGGAAGAAAGGTAGGTAATCTCCTCCTGTGTGATTTACAGCCTCAGAAAACCTACTGTGAGTCTATTCCTATTCAGCAGCATATAGTAGGCTTCCGTAAAGAGCTTTTCATCTTACTTGGATCGACAGTCAACACCGTTGGTACCCGTAGTCAGAAGATAGAAATGTGTTGCTTGGGCCAACAATTGTTGTTATGTGTTGCCAACATAACACTAAGTAAGCCTAATTCTTAAACCAAAAAGCAGAATGGTTTCAAAGTTCAGGTACTGTACTCTCCAGTGGGAGGCTGGTAGGAACCTTCTGTTTGCAGAGGGCATCTAGTATCTTCTCCGAGGGGCTGTGTGGAATTCTCTGTTTGCATAAGGCGCTCAGTCCTGCCTGACTCTGATCTCAGGTGTGGCCGAGCCATCACTGGACTGAGCTATCCACAATTCAGGATGTGGCCTTTTCAGTTACTTGCTATAGTTCTGAGATCCGAACAATCAATAAGTATGAAGTATGGCAGAAGAATTGATGCCTTTGAGTGATGCTAGAGAAAAACACTGACTATCATCACATAAACTGCCAAAAGAACAAACATATATGTCTTGGAAATGTACAACCAGAGTACTCCTTGGAGACAAGGATGGTGAAGCTTTGTCTCTCATATTTTAAACATGTAGCACAGGATAGAGCAGGGTTTAGGGCTGTTGTACATAGGGTCGCTATGAGTCGCAAGTGACTCGACAGCACATAACAACATACCAACAGCTAGAAAAGGCTATTCCTTGGTGACAGATACCATGCTTGGAAAGGTGGAGGGTCATCGAAAGAGAGGAAAACCCTTAACAAGATAAGTTGACATGGTAACTGCAGCAATGGACTCAGATGTGTCAGACAATGAGGGTGGCACAGGATAGGACAGAATTCAGGTCTGATCAGTCCCTATGAGGCATACTTGACAGCACATAATAAGAAATGAAAAAATGTGGTGGTGTAGTGTATTAGAAATTGTCCTGCTAGCCTAAATACTGTGCCTTCCTGGTGGTTCAAATCCACCAAACATTGTGCAGGAGAAAGATGAGAAGTCTCCTTTCATGGTGTTTACAACCCTGGAAACCTGCTGGTGGATGAGCTGATTTCGATTCTATAGCAATGAGTGCGAAAATTTTCTTAATTTTTTGCTTGTTGAATAATAGAATTCATTCTTATACTTTTGAGTTCTATTGTCCAATTTGAGGAAAAATCTAATACTTTTATCTAGCTTGCCTTATATTTGCAAATTAAGTTGCAAAAGAACTGACATCTTTTATGATATTGAATCTTTTCATCTATTCAAAATTTATTTTTTTGTCCTTAAAGTAGCTTCCAAGGTTTTCTCATGTTAACTATTCTTTTTCTCATGTTATGTATATAATTGCCTCGTTTTCTTCCTAAACCTCCTCTTCCCTTCTATGCTGAAACTGAAAAGGACCTGAAGTACTTACTGCATAAGGTCAAGGACTGCCGCCTTCAATATGGATTGAAGTTCAATATCAAGAAAACAAAGATTCTCACCACTGGGCAGATTGGCTGATTGTGATGGGTGGTGAAGAGCTTGAGATTATAAACAGCTTTAGTTTGCTTGGCTCCACAGTCAACACTTCTGGCACTAGCATCCAGGAAATTAAAAGACATATTGCATTGGGAAAGTCTGCTTTTAGAAACCTCTACAAAGTTGTTGTTATTGTTGTTGTTGTTATGTGCCATCGAGTCGCTTGCGACTCATAGCGACCCTATGTACAACAGCCCTAAACTCTGCTCTGTCCTGTGCCAGT
>NW_006399816.1:10467024-10486078 GCF_000299155.1 Elephantulus edwardii
TGGACGTGCTCACCACCTTGTGTCAAGGAATCTAGAGAACAACCACTTGGCCAACTGACTGGAAGAGATTTCTTCAACATACTGAAGAATAATATTGGTCTGACGACTAAGGTTTGCCTGATACAGACCATTGTCTTTGCAGTCACTTGCTGTGCATCAGAGAGCTGGAAAATGATGAGGGATGATAGGAAAATTGATGCCTTTTAGCTGTGATGTTGGAGAAGAGTATTGAATATACTATGGACTTCTAAGAGAATGAACAGGTTCATCCTGGTGAGGATTAAAGCAGTCTGCTCCTTGGAGGCAAGGATTCTGAAGCTTCATATGACATACAGTGGACATGTTGCAAGGAGGTACCAGCCCTTGAAGAGGGACGTCATGCTTGGGAGGGTGGAAGTCAGCGCAGGTGAGGAAGACCCACAGTGAGATGGATTGATTCAGTGACTGGGGTAATGAGGGTAAATGTGTCAGAGACAGTGAGATTGGCACAGGATAGAGCAGGGTTTAGTGTTGTTGTACGTAGGGTTGCAATGAGTTGCAGGTGACTCGACAGCACATGACAGCAACAACATATATATATATATATATATATGTGTGTGTGTGTATATGTGTGTGTGTGTGTGTATATATAGGTATATATATGTATATGTGTGTGTGTGTATATATATATATATATATAGTATTTTGCAGAGAAAATCAAGAGTATTGCATTTTTTAAATGAATTATTAATTCTTGAATTTCCTGGTTCTTAAAGATGATCTGCAAGGGTCTTGGAGACTCTTTTAAAAGTTTTCATGAGTTCACTGTTGTTGTTGTTTATGTCCTGTCAAGTCACCTGCAACTCTTAAGAGACCCTGTATAAAGCAGCTTTGAAGCCTGTACTGTCCTGAGCCAGTCTCACTGATTGCAACACAGCTAGCTACTCCCATTGCCCTCGTTAATGTATCAGTCCATCTCATCTAGGGTCTTCCTCACCTGCGCTGTCCCTCCACACTTGCAAGCATGATACCCTTTTCCAAAGACTGGTCCTTCCCAACCGCGTGTACAAACAATGTAAGACAAACCTTCAAAGTTCTAGCCTCCAAGTAGAAACTTGTTTTCATCCTTTCCAAGATGAACCTATTTGTTTTCTTTGCTTATTTTTTTTAAGTTGTATTTAGAATTAGCCGGTTGTACCCAGTTTAGATGATCCCAATTTTGTTGGCAACATCCAAAATGTCATCGTTAGGAACAAGTCAGACATAGGCCTTTTCTCTCCATCAGGCCTAATTAGAGTGTTGACCTTAGCCACATCATTGTAACAGAGCTTCTTTACAGCTTGTTTGATTTGGTGCTTGTTGGCTTTGACATCCACAGTGAACATAGGTTTGTTATCTTTTATCTTCTTCATGACTGACTCAGTTGTCATGGGAAAGTTGATGATGGCATAGTCGTCAAGCTTGTTTGTCCTGGAAGCTATCTTCTGGGGTTATTTGGGCAGCCTTCAGAGTCTCAGCGTCTTAAGCCATCGGAAGGTGGGTGAGGTGCGGATCTTTTTTTTCTGTGGTTGTGGATGCCCTTCAGGATTGCCTTCTTGGCCTTTAATGCCTTTGCTTTGCTTCAGTTTTGGAAGGGAAAGGGGCTTCCTTCTTAGCTTTTGGCACCATCTTCGTAGAAAGGCACTATTTGTTTTCTTGATGGTCCATGGTATGTTCAAGACTGTTCTCCAGCACCACAGTGCAAGGCATTGATTCTTCTCCTGTCATCTTTAGTCATTGTACACCTCTCTGATGCATAGCAATTTCAAAGACGATGGCCTGATTAGGAGCACCTTAGTCTCTAGACTGACATTGTTGCTCTTCAGTACTCTGAAGAGGTCCCTGATAGCAGATTTTCCTAGTACAATTTGTCTTTTGATTTTCTGGCTGCTGGTACCAAGAGTGTTAATTGTGGAGCAAGCAGGCTGTAATTGTTAACAACTTCTATCACTTCTCTATCTAACGTAGTGTTACCAACTGCCTGAGTGGTGAGAATCTGTCCTTCATGTTGAACTTCAGTCCATACTTAAGAGGACAGTCCTTGATATTCTGCAGCAAACTCTTCAGGTCCTCTTTAGTTTCAGCAAGCAAGGTTGTGTCATCTGCATAACATTAGTTGTTGATGAGTCTTCCTCCAATCTTCCTCCTCATAAATCCCAGCTTCCCAGATGATATGTTCTGCATATAGACTGAAAAAAAATGGAGACAGGATGCATCCCTAACACACTCCTTTCCTGATTTTGAACCATGCAGTGTTTCCTTGGTGTGTTTTAAGGACTGCTTCCTGGTCCAAGTGTAAATTTCACATAAACACAATCACGTGTTCTGGGATTCCCATTTTCCTCAAGGTTAGCCACAATTTGTTGTGATCCACACAGTCAAATGCCTTTGCATAGTCAATGAAACACAGATAGATATCCCTCTGGTACTCTGCTTTCTGTCAAGATCCTTCTGACATTGGCAGTAATAGAAATAGTGCCATGACTTCTTCTAAACTCAGCTTGCATTTCTGGCAGTTCTCTATCAATGTATTGTTTCAGTCGTTTCAGTATAACCTGCAGCAGGATTTTGCTTGCACATGATATTAGTGATACTGTTCAGTAATTTCCATACTCTGACGAGTCACCTTTCTTTAAATGGGAATAAATATAGATCTCTTCCAGTCAGTTTACCTGGTAGTTGTCCTCCAGATTTCTTGGCACAACCTGCTGAGCACATCCTGGGCAGCATTTTTGTTGAAATATGTTGGTCAATTGGTATTCCATCAATTCCTCTGGGTTTATTTTTTGCCAAGTCTTTCAGAGCAGCTTGAACTTCCACCTTCATCACCATTGCTTCTTGACCATATGTTGTTTCTTGAAATTCTTCTGTGTCAGCTATTTCTTTTTTGTATAGTGACTCTGTATACTACTTCCATCTTCTTTTAATGCTTCCCAGATCATTCAATATTCTGCCCGTAGCATCCTGAAGTTTTTCAGCTCATGACCTGAACTTGTTCTTTAGTTCCTTCACCTTAAGAAATGACGAGCAAGTTTGGCCCTTTTTCTTTTCCAACTCTAGCTCTTTGTACATTTCATTATTATAGTTTGCCTTGTCTTCCTGAGTTGCCATTTGAAATCTCATAGTTATTCCATATTGATGATAAAACGTTCTTTTTCCTTGTGGTTGTGTACCATCAAGTTGGATCTGACTTGTAGTTGACCAACCATGCAGTGGGTTTTCAGAGGCAGTAAAACACATGAGAGGAGATTGCCCATCTTTCTTGAAACACCGAGTGGATTGGAACAGCATGACTTTAGTTTGGCAGCATAGTTCCAGAGATCCTTATTGATTTTCATTGCATTGGCATAAAAAACAATTTGGACAAAGCTAGAATGACCTGGACAAGTGATAGCGAACGAACAACACTGCCAATCAGAAGGTATGCAGTTCAAGTCTTAACAGCTACACTGGAAGAGAAAGTTGGGCAATCTCCTGAACAGTTTACTGCCTCTGAAAACTTGCTGGAAGATCAACTATGAGTCAGTTCTGACTGTACAACATGTAACAACAGTGTGGACAAAACTGCTCACAACTCAAATTATGGTTGTTCTGCAAGCTGTGCTAATCGTCTTCATCTTCATACACTATCATTAAAATACAACAACAACAAAGCACCCCAACTCCATTTTCACTAAAGACTCCTTGATCAGACAACCAAAATTCATTAAATATTATCCTCAAATTCATGCAATTTTAATATTCAATTTCAAGTGTGTGGTATCTGCATATGTTGGATGTCTTAGAAATACTAGTACAATTGATTTGCAAGATATCTATGTTCATTTGTGTATATGAGTTAAATAAAATTTACCATTTTGAAGTGTACATTTTAGGTGTTACTACTACTATATTCATGATCACCACCGTATAATTCATCATCCCAAAAAGAAGCAGCATATCCATTTAGCAGTCACTTACTCTCAGTCTCATTTCTCATTGTCACTTTGACAATCACTAATGTATTTTATATGTTTATAGTTTTGCCTGTTGTAGACATTTCATATAAATGGAGCCATCCTTATTATATGGTTTCCTAGCATGATGTTTTTGAGGTTCATCCTCTATGTTGTTTCTACCCGTAGAGTGTTTTTTTAGTACTTTATTTATCCTTCCATCAGTTGAAGGAGTTTGAGTTGTTTCTTTATTTTGGCTATTGTTAATGCTGTTCAGAGAAGTTTTGGCTACATCTAAGATTTGTATGTAGATATGTGTTTTTAGGCTTGTGGCTTTGTATCTAGCAGTGGAATTTCTGAGTAATTTTGGTAACCCTTACATTTTGAGAAATTGCCAAAATGTTTTTCAAAGTGACCCATACACAGAGCCTGAGGGCTCCAGTTTATCTATATTCTTACTATCTTTTTTTGTCTTTTTTATTGTAGCCATTTAACTGGATGTCAGGTGTTGCCTCACTGTGGTTTTAGTTTGCCGTTCTCTAGTAACTAGTCATATTAGTAATCTTCATCTGTTACTGGTTATTAACATTTCTCTTTTTTTAAATTTTATACTGGCTTACTTACAAAGTTCATATTTCTCTTTGATGAATTGACTATTTGGGTTTTTTACCCATATTTTTAGTTGGTTGTTTTTTTATTGTTGAATTGCAACAATTCTGTGTATTTTCTGGATGCCGAACTTTTGTTAAATAATATATTTTACAAATTTTTATGTACAGTCTCTTGCTTATAATTTTAATTTTTTTCATTAATATCTTTGAATATAAAACTTTTAAACTATATGAAATAAAGAACAATGGATTTTAAGGGCACAAAACATGACATTTTTGGAGTGATTTCCAATTTCACATTATAATTAACTTTTAAAATGTCCTTCTGTCTCTCAACTTGTTATCTATAAATCTGAGTTTTTTCCATTTATTCAATATAAACTTCATGCTGAAAGAGATTGAATGAAGAAGTGATTTTGAGAATCTTAGTATTTTTTTTGTTAAGTTAGTATTAAAAAGGGATTTACAAAATACAAAATGGTACTTTTATCATCAGGAATCCCTATGGTACCAGATGGTTAAACAGTTACCAACCAAAAGATTGGCAATTTGAACCCACTCACCAGTGCTTTAAGCAGCCCAGGTGTATGTAATGTTTAAGGCGGTTCATGAGAAGATCAGCAGTTCATATCCAGCAGCCACTCCTTAAGAGAAAGATGGCCAGTCTTCTCCTATAGAGATTTGAAGCCGCACATGGTAGGTCACTGTGAATAAGAACCAACTCAACAGCACATGGTCAGAGAGCTACACTCAGCAGGGATTTTAGACAGGTACTTTGGAAGAAAGGCCTGACCAGCTACTTCCTGAAGGTCACACAGCCTTGAGCCCCTGTGGAGCAGATCTCCTTGGTTACCACAAGTCAACAGTGTCAACAAGAGACTGTTAAAATTAAGATATTTTTGTTTAATGGTAGTTTTTCATAAATATATGTTAACATTATATTTATTGTAAATTCAAGTGAATTAATGAATAAAGTGAGTTTTTGTTTTCATTTTGAACTCAATACTAATAAATAGTATATCTCACAGAAGTAGAAGGTTTTGAGTTTCAGTAATTTGGTGAATTTGGGGTGTTTTTTTTTTTTTTAAATATTGCTGCTGCTTTTAACTTGGCATATTGCCTCATAGTTACATTACATAGCTCTCACATATTTGTTTTGCTGTTTTCCATGCTATTTTCTCCTGTTTTCTTAATTAGATTGTTAGCTTTTTGGGGGGCAGTCAGTGGTTTGACTTCTTAGGATATCTTTTTTTTTTTTAATTTAGATTGTTTATTTTTCATTTCAATGAACATCTACAGAGATTTTGGGATTCCATTCATTCATTGTTGCACCCTTCTCCCCGCACAAACCCCCCCCCCCCATTTGCTCCTCTCCTTGAAAAGCAAAAGAAAAACTCCCTCATTGGTACACAATCCCCCCCCCACACACACACAAGGATATCTTAATTCTCCTTGTGGAATAAATGCACGGGGAATAAATGAGGAAACGAACAAGGTCCTATTGATCGACCTAATTAGGGTAGTATTTATTGTGTAGACTTTACTATTAACAACTAATGTTTTTCATTTAGGTGGAAGAACACAATGGTCACATTTTTAAAGCCACTCAGTATAGCATTCCTACATACTGTGAGTACTGTTCTTCTTTGATATGGATAATGGACCGAGCCTCTGTTTGCAAATGTAAGTATGAGAAATCTGTGAGATTCTTTTTTAACCCTTAATTCATTTATTATCTTGACTTTTCTTATGTCTTCTTTAATATTAAAGACTAATTAATATTCATTCTTAAACCCCCATATTGTTCTATATTCTCCTTTACCTACTCTCAGTAGCCGAACCATACTCTTTTGTACCCCTTAGTTACTTAGGGTACATGTATCACTGTATCTAGAATGGCCTTCTTCTTGATTTTAGCAGAATTTAATATTTCAATTAATTCATAGCTCCACTCAAGGGCCACCTAATTTCTTTTCTTGTTTGTCACCCTGTCCTTCTAGAATGTGTTCTATAACACATTCTAGAAGAGTAGAGTTGGTCACGTTGGTTCTGACCTAAGAAATCTTTACCTCTCTTATTCCATATTTCTATTCTGATATTATTAATAATCCTACAGCACGATGCTTTTACTACTGTTATTAAGTATCACTGAATTAATTTCAACTTCTTGGAACCATGTATGACAGGATACAAACCATAGAGTTTTGTTGGCTTTGTTCTTTGTGGTAGCAGATCACTGGGTCTTTTCCTGCAGAACTTCTGTATTGATTTGAAACACGAACCTTAAGATTAGCAGCTGAGCATTTATCTGTTGTACTACCCAGCTCTTTTGTTTTTCCAGTAGACCAGAAATGAAGAAAAGAAATAATAGGACTGAGTTCAGTATGACTGTGAAGAAATGAAGGTCATGTTTGCCTTAATAAAAACCCCCATTATCCTGGATATGATCACTTATTCCATAGTCCAAGAGTGGTTTTCTTTTAATTTTTTTTTATTAACTATCTAAAATATATGTGTGTGTGTATATATATTACATATACATGTATATGTATACTGACAGTCTAAAATTTAAGTGTATATTGTTGAGGACCCTAAAGTTGGAACTGACTCATAGCTAATTGTCCAGCTAGCTTTCAGAGGCTGTAAATTACATGGAAGAAGATTGTCCATCTTTCTCCTGCAGTGCAGCTCATGGATTCAAATGGCATACCTTTGGGTTGGCAGCACAGTTCCTTACCACTAAGCCAACAGAACTCCTTAACATATATTGTTGTTGTTGTTGTTATGTGCCGTCGAGTTGTTTGCGACTCATAATGACCCTATGTACAACAGCCCTACACCGTGCTCTATCCCGTGCCAATCTCATTGCCTCTGACACACCCATCCCAATTACCCCAGTCACTAAATCAATCCACTTCATAGAGGGTCTTCCCCTCCTGCACCGTCCCTCCACTCTACCAAGCATGATGTCTGTCTCTAAAGACCTGTCTCTCCTTGCAACATGTCCAAAGTATGTCAGACGAAGCCCCAGAATCCTTGCCTCCAAGGAGCAGCCTGATTTAACCCTCTCTAGGATGAATCTGTTTGTTTTCTTGGCAGTCCATGGTACATTCAATACTCTTCTCCAGCATCACAGCTCAAAGGCGTCAATTCTCCTTCTATCCTCCCTAGTCATTGTCCAACTCTCTGATGTATGTGTGTGTGTGTGTGTGTGTGTGTGTGTGTGTATATGGTAAGAATTAAAATAAATGATGCTTTAAAGTACATTTAAATATATTCTGATACCTGTAGGTTTGGTATAATTCCTCTGTGAGCTGAATTTGAAAGTTAATTTGTTGTGGATTATTTTGTTGCTTGTGTTTTGCTTTTTAATGATAGAGTTGGACTTGATTTGATTTCTTAATAAAATAAGTTAGCTTCCTCTTTTTTCCTGGTAGCTCTGCATACAGCCATATGACTTCGTCTGTTTAATTTTGGCCTTGATAACCTTGAGTTAAAATTTAAAAGTTAAAGAAATTAGATATTGTTATACATAGTCCAAAGGGAGTTTAGCAAAGTGGTATAGGCCAGCTTCCTGCCCTCCTGCTTCCCAGACACCCCTATTGATGGTGATAAGAAATCATTTCTGCTTTGAGTGTTTTATCTCATCTTTTCAGTCACAACTTACTGTCTTTTAAGTTTTGCTTCTCAGAGCTCTGTTCTGGGCCTTTAGAAAAAAAAACCATAATAAAAGAGGCTATTAAAAATATTTTTAGGTACTAATTTGTTTTCCTTCAGCTAAAAGTCTTTGACCGTAATTCTTGTTCTTTGGAATTATTTTTAACTGGAATTTAGGAGATTATAAAATATATATATATGTGAATAAGCATTGATTTATGAATCAGGTCACAGAGATATACATCTATCTGGCTGGAATATTGGTGGGACGGGATGAGGGAATCATCAGAGAATAAAAGATTTTTTTCATGCACAGTGGTTAGAAAATTTTGGTGTGTTTTTCAACTTAAGTGTGTTCCAAAAGACTGACTTAAAATCCTTTTTCATTATAACATACCGCTTTTGTTTTGTTTTGTTGTATATAGTTTGCCATGACTTGGTCCCAACTCAGCAGCAGTAACTAACAACACTAGAGTACATATGTGATAGTATAGCTATATAAGAATTAAAGAAAATAAAATAAAAAATAAAATTGTAAACTGGCTAAGTTCTTATCTTTTTGTTATTTATTATGTAGATTTTTTTTAAATTGCCTACTTAACCTGTTTTTCAGTGTGCAAGTATGCTTGTCACAAAAAGTGCTGTTTGAAAACCACAGCCAAGTGCTCTAAAAAGGTAAGAAGTTATAACCTATCAATAGTAAGTAATAGAGGTTAGGATGTATGAGTGTGTGTATGTTCATGCACTTGCATTTGTACCTTTTGGAACTAATCCCAGTAAGGGATATGTTTATGTCATGTTCTAATGCACAGAAAGAGAGAGAGTGTGTGTGTGTGTGTGTGTGTGTATAACTTAAATTCTTTTTCTGAAACTGGGTGGTACAAATGTACTCAGCTGTTAAACAAAGGGTTGGAGGTTCTGGACCATCCTTTAAAATGTTACATTCCGGTTAAAGATAGATAAATAGAAACATGAGCAGCGAGTTTAACCAGAAGAGTTGAGTTTTTTTCCCATTTGGATATAAAGTCAGAACTAAAACACACTGAACATGTGTTTACTCTCTGTCCCTTAGCATTAAAGGAACTGAGCATTTTTGAAAGAGTTCAGACTTTCATTGAATGATGTCTGATTACAGCCTTATTTGTTAATTATTAATTACATACTACCAGGAATAGCAATGCTATGTAAATTTGTCCTATAATATATATGAATGTTATTTATAGTTTACGTTGTAGAATTTGTTTTGCTTTCAAATTAACACAGTTAGTAGAGAAATTTGGGTCAGAGTAAATACAGTGAAACTGGAACTTTCAGCAAAAATGGAACAATTGTCTTTTGGTATACTCAGAGAGCTGGCCATGCAAATTTGACTTTAAGAGAGAAGAGAATTTCAAAATCAGGAATCTGTTCTGTGAGATGTCTTTTTTCTTGTGGAAATTTTCTAGTCTTTGGAGATGTACAATAACCCAAGAATATGAACTGAGGCCCACGTTTAAGAAAAAGAAAAGACAGCAAAGATTTTAGAAATCTCATAGAGCTAGTGGGGGGAAAGGGAGGAAACTAATCAGAAAAGCCATTTCTACAGCCTCACTTCACAAAAATTCTTATTACTGAACTGATAGCCAAGATGATGATAGATAGAGAAAAGATTGAAACTATCACCAAGTTCATCTTACTTGGATCCACCCTTGATAGCAGTAGTCAGGAACTAAGGAAACACATTGCAATGGGAAAGCCTGCAGTTAAGGTCCTCTCTCAGTTACTGAGGAGTAATGATGTTAGTTTGTGGACTAAGGTGTGCTTGATTCAGTCCATGGTCTTTTTCTTCACTTGCTATGCATCAGAGAGCTGGACAGTGAATAAGAATGACAGAATAATTTATGCCTTTGAGCTGTGGTGTTGGAGAACAGCACTGAACATCCCTTGGATAGCCAAAAGAACAGATAAATATGTCTTGCAGAAGGTGCAGCAGTATGCTATTTGTAGTCAAAGATGATGCGGCTTCACTAGGATTGGCTGTTCCTTGGAGAGGGACATGATGCTCAGAAAAGTAGAGGGTCGGCAAGGGGAGGAAGACCCTCAACCTGGTGAATTGACACAGTGACTGCTACAATTGGTTCTTATGTGTCAGGAAGTGTGAAGATGGCACAGGGTATAGGACAGGATTCAGATCTGTTGTTCATAAGGTTACTCTTGACTCAGTGGCACTTAAGAGCAACAACACAGCCTCACAGTAAAAAGAATAAAAACAAAGACTGGTAAATAAACATCTTGGGCTCTCCGTAGTAAAATTAATTTTACATTAATTTCAAAAAATACTATTTTTAAATCTGTTTACTTTAGTTGTTGGTTTTAACCAAATGAAACAAACTGATTGGTGGAATTAAACTATTTTTTACATTTTTGTTTACTTTCCTTTGTTTTCATATACTTAACTAGTAACATTCTTTTTTTTTTTTAAATTTTATTTTCTTGTTGTGTACCTTCGATGGCACAGGAGGAGATTGCCCCTCCTTCTCTAGCAGAACATTTAGTGGATTTGAACTGCATTACTAGTAACATTCTTAATGCAGTGAGGAGAGTTTAAATTTGTTGAGAATAAATTATAGTCTCATAAATTATGCATATGTCACAAGAAGCTCAGGTGGCAGCATGTGTCACATATTTTGTTGTGTTAAGGTCAGTGGTCTGAATATACCAGTTGCTCAGAGAGAGAAATGGGGCAGTCTACTTTCATAAAGATCAGTAGCCTCTGAATCCCTGCAGAGGTCACCATGGGGCAGAATTGACTGCAGTTAAGTTTGGCTTGGTATGTGTGTGTGGCAGCAGTAGCTAGAAGCTAAAATTTGTTTTGTTTTTATCATTGCAACAGCAGTATTACATTTCATTTCTTTTTTTTATTTATTTCATTTCTTTTAAGTTAGCATTTACCATAATACAGACTTCACTGTGTATATTCACCTGCAGCTTAGTTTTGAAAACTTTTTATTAAGATTGGAGTGAATGTTTACCGAGCAGATTGGTGTTTTATTCATCCATTATACTATTTTATTTTGTGACATTGATTACAATTCCCATGTTGTATCATTACTCTTCCATTTATTTCTCTGTGATTCTTGTTTCTATTCATCCTTCCATCCTCTCACTTCCTTCTTTCTGAGCTCTGTTGTTATTGATTGCTTTCAAGTCAAGCACAACTCATAGTGATCCTGTGAACAAAAGGCCCAAAGACCCTCTATAACAATCGACATTTATGAAAGTTCATTGAGTCTCCAAAGGCATGTTATTTAGGATGTGGATGTCACTCTATCCCTAAGCAAATGCTACCCTTGTGATCTTGTGTTAATTGTTCTAAGCATTGAGTACCTCCCTGGTATTATTGTTAACCTTATATATCTAGCTATAATTTGATTAAGTTTTGTCATAATAGTTCAGTTCTAGGCTCTAAGGATGGCTCAGGCCATAATGCCAGGGTTTCCACCAGTCTCTATTGGATCAGTTAGCCTGGCCATTAATTGTGATTTTGAGCTTTGTTCTACATTTATCTCACACTCTGCCCAGGATCCTATATATGGTGATCTCTTTGAGACCACAGTCTTAGAGACATCAAGTTGAAGTTCAAATGTCCCTAGTGCTATGGCTTTCTTGTTTCTGTGTATCTTGCGGTCTTTTCACTCTTTTTTGCTTCAGACTTGGAGAGACCAATGATTGCACTTTGGTGGCCACTCATAGCCCTTTAAGTCTCCAGTTGCTGTTTCCAGTGCAGGCTATAACTTAATTTACTTAATTTTTACAACAACCTTCGTAAGCAGAAAGATGGTATTCTTGTTGCGAATATGAAATAACCTGTCAAAATCTATATAATGAGGATGCTAAAAATTTAAAACTATTCTAAAACTAAGAGTCCTTTCAGTTGGGTAAATGCTTTTTAGAAATGTTTGCTTATATTAATTTAAGGTAACTTAATGTACTTCCTCTTGATGTTTAATGATTAGCCACTTTGGATGTTTGGGAGAAAATATAGTATATGTATATGTTGTTGTTATGTGCTGTCGAGTCGAGTGCGACTCATGTACAACAGCACTAAACTCTGCTCTGTCCTGTGCCGATCGCACTGTCGCCGACACACCCATTCCGATTACTCCAGTCACTGAATCAATCCACCTCATAGAGGGCCTTCCCCTCTTGCGCTCTCCCTCCACCCTCCCAAGCATGATGTCCCTCTCCAAGGACTGGTCTCTCCTCACAACATGTCCAAAGTATGTTAGACGGAGCCTCAGAATCCTTGCCTCCAGGAAGAGGCCCGGTTTAACCCTTTCCAGGATGAGTCTGTTTGTTTTCCTAGCAGTCCATGGTACCGTCTTCTCCAGCACCACAGCTCAAAGGCATCAATTCTCCTATCATCCCTAGTCATTGTCCAGTTCTCTGATGCATAACAAGTGATAGCAAAGACCATGGCCTGTATCAGATGCACTTTAGTCTTCAGAGAGACACCATTCCTCTTCAGTACTTTGGAGAGGTCCCTAACAGCAGACTTTCCCATCACAATACATCTTTTAATTTTCTGGCTACAGTTTGCTCGGATCCACGGTCAACACTCTTGGCACCAGTAGCCAGGAAATAAAAAAACGTTTTGAGATGGGAAAGTCTGCTCTTAGGGACCTCTCTAAAGTACTCAAGAGCAACGGTGTCTCTCTGGAGACTAAGGTGCGCCTGATACAGGCCATGGTTTTTGCAATCACTTGTTATGCATCAGAGAGTTGGACAATGACCAAGGAGGATAGAAGGAGAATTGACGCCTTTGAGCTGTGGTGCTGGAGAAAGAGTATTGAATGTACCATGGACTGCCAAGAAAACAAACAGATTCATCCTAGAGAGGGTTAAACCAGGCTGCTCCTTGGAGGCAAGGATTCTGGGGCTTCGCCTGACATACTTTGGGCATGTTGTAAGGAGAGACAGGTGTTTAGAGAGGGACATCATGCTGGGTAGAGTAGAGGGACAGCACAGGAGGGGAAGACCCTCTATGAGGTGGATTGATTCAGTGATTGGGGTAATCGGGATGGGTGTGTCAGAGACAATGAGATTGGCACAAGATAGAGCACGGTTTAGGGTTGTTGTACATGGGGTCGCTATCAGTCGCAAATGACTCTACGGCACATAACAACAACAACAACTGGTGCCAAGAGTGTTGACTATGGAGCCAAGGAAACTAAAAGCTGTGACAATTTCAGTCTCTTCACCATCCATCCTGATGCTGTCAGTTGGTCCAGTGGTGAGAATCTTTGTCTTTTTGACATTGAGCCTCAATCCATATTGGAGGCTGCAGTCTTTGACCCTCTGCAGCAAGCGCTTCAGGTCCTCTTCAGTTTCAGCAAGCAGAGTTGTGTCATCTGCATAATGCAGATTGTTGCTAGACCTTCCACCAATTTTGACCCCACATTTCCCCTCATAGAGCCCAGTCTCCCAGATAATCTATTCTGCATACAGGTTGAAAAGGTATGGAGACAGGACATATAGAAAAAATGTTTATGAAAAATGTTTCTGACTCTGGGATAATACTTTTTGGGGTTTTGCCTGTGAATTACTTCTACATGCTTGGCTCCACTTCTTGGCTTTGCCCTGAGCAGCCACAACTTCAGTGGCTTTGCATACCGTCCCTTCATCTCCCAGGACCTGCATGGCCTTGATGGGCTTCTAGTTCTTGTCCAGTTCATAAACAACAGGAATTCCAGTGGACAGATTCAGCTCCATGGTAGTCTCCTCAGAGAGACACTCCAGATGTTTGATAATTCTCTGAAGCCTATTGCTATGGGCTTCAATCAGTGCTTGTTTCCCATCCTTAATCTGAGGAACTCTTTCTTCATTCCAAAAGGGCAAGACTCTGGCAATAGTGTCCTTCAGACTCTCACAGGAGGGCAGCTGATATTCAGTCAGGTCTGCATACCTGCAGTCTTATTGATGTTGCTGTAGAAGGAGTGGTCAGGCTCCATTGGTGGTGGTAGGATGTCATAGGAGCGCCTCCAGATCTTTACCCAGGCCTCGCCATGCTTGGCAGCAAGTTTTTGAGGGATCCCTGTAATGCCGCTCATTGAGGCACCAAGTCCTCACTACTGGCAGCCATGTCTAGTCAGTGGCATCCAGAACTGTCCAAAGCGTCCAGATTGCTCTCTTCTGCACTGAGGTGAAGCAGATGTCAGATTCATAGCCCAGCATCTCACAGCACATTTGGCCACCTCCTGCCCCTGACTCAGGTCAGCATTGTACCAGCTGCTAAAGTTGTTCTCCAGGTTACAGACACTCTGCCGTGGTGGATGAGCACGAGCTGGTGGCAGCAGGCTCAGGATGCGGGGCTCCCCTTCAAATGATCTTAGCAATCAATTTTTCTGTTGCATTTGTGTAAACTATAGTTAATAAGGATGATATCAGTTTCATACAGTAGTACATTCAAGAAGAAAGAGCCATAGCATTATTCGTAGGCCAGTCATGTGTCTTCAGTTATGATATCAGTTTTCACGCATCTAAAATTCTCCACGGTTTACATAATATTTATAGCATCCTTTTAAAAAAATACTATAATTTGAAGCACCACTTCTGTGTTTCCATTGCTCCTTGGTCTAAGATGGCAGAAAAAGCCTTCTGGCATGTGGTATCAGAGATCTCTGTCCTGAAGACTACCACTGGACCCTGAGATTGGGAGTTATGGGTACAGCAAGTAAAAGAGGAATGCCAGTCCCTTGGTTGGTATCTGGAGAATAACAGAGTCCAGAAAAAATGCTTAGTTCCAGCTGGAGTCTAGCAGAGAAGGGCCTTGGTGGTTTAGAAAATGCTGGTACATTCTTGACCTCCACAAATAAGAGTTTGACATCACGTTTGATATTCCTATCATCTGTCATACTACTGCTTCAGAAATTGCAGTCCCTGAACTGGATGGAAAGACAGCAAAGGTGTACAAATGTAGCAAAATATGCCTACCTGATCACTTCAAGAATTTATGGGCCAGGAATGTGCTCAAGTTTGGACTAGCTCATCTTGTGGCTGTTGGACTAAATCCATGGTTGGCAGTGGAAACACCAGATCTGATTCAGAAGAGTGATCTGGCACAAAGAGAAATGTGGTCAGTGAAGGATCAGATCACTCTGAGGATGAACAGAAGGATCTTTGATATAAACCAGGTTTCTTACTCATCTAAATGCTTCCCCTTTCCCTCCCCGTTCCTACAAGTTACTATGCCACTGCAGCAGGCAGTGCTTGGGGAAGCCAAAGCAGTATTGCTATTAAGCTTCTAAGTTAGGCTGCGGAAAGAATGGGAAAGGCTTGGACCTTGGAAGAGCAAGAGGCAATACAAGGCCCACCCCAAGTGGAGCAGTGTAAGATCCTGAAGGTAACTGAAAGTGGAAGTTTTTAGTTTCTGGAGATAACCATCAATAAAAGCTGCTTTCTCTGGTGGCAAAAAAAAATATAATTTGGCTTAAAGTTTACAGAGCAAATTAGTTTTACATTTAAACATCTTGTCATTGTTATTAGGTGTCATTGAGCCGACTGGAGCTCATATCAACCCTCTTTAAATAACAGATGTGAACCTTGCCCTGTATTGCAACATCCTCATGATTTCTCTCATGCACAAACTTGTTGTGGTAGTCACTGTGCCAGTACATCTCATGGAGGGTCTTGTTTCTTTCAGTGACCCTCTACCTTTCACAACATGATGAAACATTATGCTAGGGAAACATTCTTAGCCTCAGAAATTACTGGCAACTGGAATTTATTTAATATCAGTATAGTTTTCAAATAGCACTTGGTAAATATGCAAGCTGTTTGCATACGAAATCCATCCCTTTTTTCCCCACGCCTAAATTCCACTCTTGCATGAAGAGATTCTCAGTAGGAAAGAACATGTAAAATTACCAGTTACTACTCCCTTCATCCTCCACTCCATTATTTTCTTTCAGTGGTTCCCATTGAGACAGGATTGAAAATGACATTCAGTTAGCACTCATTTCTGTTTTCAGCATTAATCATTTTGGGTTTCCCCCTCTCTAATCATGCTTATAAATGTCTCTAATAAATAGTTCTTTCAAAGAAAGGTTTAAAGATGTTTTGAATATTTAAAAACAAAAATTATTTCCTTGTCTAGTATGACCCCGAGTTATCATCTCGACAATTTGGAGTTGAACTGTCCCGTTTGACCAGTGAAGACCGAACTGTTCCTTTAGTGGTGGAAAAGCTCATAAACTACATTGAAATGCATGGATTGTATACAGAAGGTATTTACAGAAAATCTGGTTCAACTAATAAAATCAAGGAGCTTCGACAAGGTCTAAATACAGGTAAGATAGTATATTCCTAATCATGGGCAAATACTATTAAGAAAAATGTTGTCTTGTTTTTTGGTACTCTTTTGCCATGTTACAGCTTTCTGTAGAGTTTTTGGTGTTACACATTTAATTCAACAAGCATGTATTGAGCACCTCATTTGTAGAAAGCATTGCTAGACATTTCCAGATAGCTCTCATAATAATTTTTCAAAAATTCTCTAAAATGTGATAGATTTCATTTATAAAGAATAAAATATATAGGAAGAAACAGTTCTGTGAATTAGAATATTATCCTCATTCTCAAACATCTTGACCAAAGATTCTTCACTAAGTGACCAAACGAAAATTTAATTTCAACTCTTAAGAACTAAGTGTTACACCTGTTTGTCTCTTATTATTCTGACTTCATCTTGATTTGCTTTTCCCTGGATCTTCTTGTATTAGTGACATAGTTACTTCAAATTAGTAAACTGGTATCTCTGTAAAGCTGTAACCTCAGTCCTAGAACATATCCTGGGAAGTCAACTGGGATTGACTTCATTCTCAGTTTCTGTTCTTTTTTATCTTTTTTTTTTTTTTCATTTTCTGTTCTTTAACAGTCTTGAAAGAGATCTTTTGAAACAGTCTTAGGTACAAAGTTTATTTCTTTGAGACCAAAAATATATTTATAATGCATTTCTCTGTAGTTCAATGAGTAATGAGTTTGTGTGGAAATAATAACAGAAAATACCTAGAAAGTTCAGTCAGGAATTTTGCCTACCAGAAACTTCCAGGTTAGCTTAAAGTCAGTTGTGAATTTTGTCTCTTGTATATTAGAGCCACACAAATGAAAAATCACTCACCCTTTGTTTCCTATTTTTAAAAAAAATTATTATTTTTTGTATATGTACCGTCAAATTGGATCTGACTGGTACAGGAGGAGATTGTCCCTCCTCCAGCAGAGTATCTGGTGGATTTGAAATGCGCACTTCTGGTATTGCAGTATATCTTCTTGCCACTAGGCCACCCAAGCTCCCTTGTTTTCTTAATCATCTAATCTCTATAACTTAGGAATATTAGAAATAAAATAAATGTATTTCCATTACAACTCCTAAGCTTAGTCACCATCCTTTTATCTCCAAGAATAATTTAAAATAATTTTTGGAAAGCCATCTCTGGACTTTTTTGCCATTTATCACTTAATGACCACTCCCTGAGTGCATGATAGAATAAATACAGAAGTTGAGAGTAAGTATGTAGAGATGTTTATAACAGCTTAGCAGTATGCAGAGCATTTGTTTTAAATCCACAGCAGATTCTGAAAAAGTAAAACTGTTCCTTCTTCAGAAACATTTTTCTAAAGCACATGTAGTTAAATTGTGGGAGAAGTAAGTTTAAGAAATATGAAGGTTTCTTTTGATGATAATATTTTAAAAATTAAATTTTTTTAATCTTTTTGCATACTTTGGCATTATAATCTGTAATTCTTGTCTCTTATAGATGCTGAGAATGTAAACCTGGATGACTATAACATACATGTCATTGCAAGTGTGTTCAAACAGTGGCTTCGTGATTTGCCCAATCCACTCATGACTTTTGAACTTTATGAGGAATTTCTTCGAGCTATGGGTAAGAACAGACTTCCACTGTTAAAGGAAAGACTTCCACTTGAATGCCATCTTTAACACAGATTATTAAATTATTCCCTAACATGAATTAATTTTGTAGTCCAGAGTTAAGCTTTTGACAGTTGATCAAAACTACAAGGTAATTGCCTATTCAACTGTTGACTCTTGAGAGATTCATTAAAATATCAATTCCCATAAAAGTTTTTTGTGTCACTTTAACTTGCTTCTTACAAAAAAAGGGATTGAAAATCTTGGGTTATGAAAAAGATTAACGAATGCATAGAAGATTTAAAGGTTTATTTTTATTACTATTTTTTAAAATTTTGAATCTAGACAAGAGCTCTGTGTAAACTTGACAGCCCATTTTGTGTCAGATATAGCTGGTTTTCAAGTTTGGTGTCTGTAAAAGGAGCAGATCCAATATGGAGATGGCCAACTCTGACTTCTACCTGCTTCATAAAGGGGAACTATCCCCATCAGTAATATGCATTCTACTAAACAAATAGCTAATGGTCAGACATGCCAGCCCACATGCTCCTCAGCCTATTTCTACCAACCATTGGGTCCAGTGTTCATTGCAAGTTGACTTACAGACTCTTCCCCATTCCACAATCTCACAGTGTAAATCCAGCTTTAGTCTGGCAGTCCCAAGCCAGATTAACAAGGCACAATTCCTCAATTAGTAAAAGTTCAGATTCATTTTGGCAGCACAAATGCAAGAAGCCTCCAGTTTCCTCAATCATCCAGCAAACTTTATCTCATTGCGTTACAAGTCAGATTTTCCAGAAGGTAAAACCTTTAACTGTGGCTTCATCTCCAGGCTTCCAAGGATATACTTTGCCACAATCTCTTCACAGTAGTGTCACAGTCTCTTTACCCTCTATCCACCACTGTCACCACTGTTTTTTTTT
>NW_006399816.1:10488723-10504907 GCF_000299155.1 Elephantulus edwardii
AAAGACTCAGCAAGAAAACTATTGGACGTAGTTGACCAATTCAGCAAAGTAGCAGGATACAAGATCAACAGACAAAAATCAGTTGGATTTCTCTATAGCGACAAAAAGAATACAGAGACAGAACTAAGAGAAACAATACCTTTCACAATAGCTGATCACTGTTTTTTTTTTACAGTGTGGAAAGCACTCTTATATTGATCCCACAGCAGTTGATGATGCAAGACCAGGTGTCCACAGTTAAGGTAGCTGGAGACTATACCCCTAATGGGGCTAACACAATGGATAGTAAAGCCAGTTTTCAAGGTTTCTGACACCATATATCTGAGTGCTACAAAATGTAAAGCATATTGATGAAATTCTGCTTAGAGACGTTTAAAGCCTGAGGCTTACATCTTCAGATTCCCTGGAAACTAGTTTTTATAAAATTTATAAAAGTTTATTCATTTTAATGAGAATTTATGGATTTTAATGAGGAATAGATCTCTAAAATGGCTGAAAAATTAGGCCATTATTATCCTATTTTTGTAATCAAGATTTCTGGGAGATAGGTTAGAATTTACGAGACTGGTTAGTGAATATAAAGATTGAGCAAACGGAGTTGAATGAAAACTGAGTTGTTCTTCCTCTGCCATTCAAATACAGCTGTCTCTCTTTGAAACAGTGGGGCAGGTAAGCTGACAGTTAGCTTCCAACTTTCTTTAGAGTCTACAAGGGACTACTATCTATTTTTCCAAATGTTTTGTTACAGCATTACTATTTATTTCCAAAAGAATTAAATTTTGTAATACATAAGTTTATAGGTTGCTTTGTATTCTGCATTTGTTAGCTGCTACATTAATGATCAATATCTTGAATATTTTCTTCAAGGACAGATTGCTTTAAGAAATTACTGCATATAGTTATGTGTTCTTCAGATTCATGGAATTGCCACTTCTGTCTTCAGTGTTACCTATCCTCTTTGTCTTTCTTAGTTCCAGATGTTCTTTCTGTCTTTCTCTGGTGTCTGGACTCATCCAATATAGACTGTCCACTGCTCCTTTAAGTAATTTGTTAGGCCAAGTTGATTCCTGACTTATTTTATTTTATATTGGTTTACTTGCAAAGTTCATATACATTGTTTTTCACACTCGATCTTTCCCCTTTCCTTTACCCAACAAATTGTGTGACTTTATGATTAAGCAACCCTCCCCCCTTGGATCCTCATACTCATCCCAAAAATAATGGTCTCATACAGTATTTGTCTTTATAAGACAGTTAGGATAATGCTCTTCAGTCCCTCCCAAGATAGGTAATAATTTATAAAGTTATTGCTCCTGCATGCTGCATAGTATTCCATTGTGTGAATGTACCATAATTTCTCAATCCATTCCATTGTGTTTGGGTATTTGGTGCTGGCAAAATTGGACTGCTAACTTCAGAAAGCTGAAACAGGATTCACAACTCTCACCATACACAAAAATCAACTCAAGGTGAATCAGAGACATGGGAGTAAAGCCCCAAACCATAAAGTTTGTAAGAGACAAACTGGGATCAAGCTTAGAAGCTTAATCTATGGTATAAAGGGACTGCCACAAATATAGACAGAAATGCACAATCTGAAAATGATAAAATTGATGAATGAGACCTTCTAAAGAGTAAATCTCAGTGTTCATCAAAACCTTTTCTAATAGACTGCTAATGTTAACCAAGATTTTCTGTACTCTTTTTTTTTTCCATCTCTCCTTCGTCTTTCAAAAAAGAAATCTATTTCTTTATTTCCTTCCAAGTTGCTTCAGTGCCAAACTCAAGAGCCAGCCTTTTCTGCTACTTAGCTTCTACCCAGGAGGAAGATGTAACATTCAAGAAGGAATATTCAGTCTTTTTTGCTGCCCTAACTTTTTTTAGGCCTTCAGGAGAGGAAGGAGACAATTCGTGGTGTATACTCTGTGATTGACCAACTCTCCCGAACTCATCTCAATACACTGGAACGCCTCATCTTTCATCTGGTCAGGTAACTTCAAGAAACAAGAAATTGTTTAAACATTAGGAATAGAAGTCCTCAGTTAAGTTGGACCGCATGACCCAATTTTAGTAACAACTTGAGCTTCATGATGAGACAGTAGCCTGTTAACTGACTCATTAACCAAAAAAATCTTATCTCTGTTGTGACATAACATAATTCATGGGTGGTAGTTTCAGATGGTGCTCAAATTGTTGAACCAAAGGGTCTTCAGGAGTAGTTTCTCTTACTCTGAGGTATAAATATTAGAAGTACTCAAAAAGAAAGTTATCCTTACTGCTATTTTATTTTCTTTCCTAAAAATTCCTTAAAGCCTCTACATTCTTTAGGCATGCTGGTCTGGTCCTTGAGACTTAGGTCACAAATTTCCTTTGATAAACATGCTGCCAACAAAAGGGACAGTGAAACACTTTTTCCAAAGACAAAAGAGTTTGAAAAAAATGTCCAGTGACTCCCTTAAACTGAAAGGGTTTTCCTTCCAACACTGTGAAATACATAAGTATTTCATGTGAGACTTATAATGACCTCTTTCTCTCATTTATTCTGCTACTTTCTGCTGATCTGCCCTTTGACCCTTTTCCATTTGATTTCTGGTTTTTTGGTTTTTTTTCCCCTTTTTCCTTAGGATTGCTCTGCAAGAAGACACTAATCGAATGTCTGCAAATGCTTTGGCCATTGTATTTGCACCCTGCATTCTCCGCTGTCCTGATACCACTGACCCATTACAAAGTGTACAGGACATCAGTAAGACTACCACGTAAGTCAGGATCAGGAAGACCTCAGAGACTTTGGGCTCAGTCATTGTTGACATTTCATCTCAATATCAAACATAGCGAATGATTTCATAGATTCAGATGTTTTAAAAAAAGATCGTTCCTTACTGACACCAAGTCATACAGATTTTCTTATTTTAAAAATAGGATTTTTTCCATTCTGTTCAACTGAAATAGTACTTATTTTGAAAGATTTTGTGGTGTAGTCCATTGGTAGTTGTACTGCTAACACAAAAGCTGCACCTCTCTGGTGGGGCGAATCCACCAGTAGCTCTCAGGGAGAAAGATGAGCAGTTTTCTGTCATGGGATTTATAGCCTTGAAACCTGCCAGAGAATCAGCCATAACTTGATGCTGACTCAATGGCAATGTGTTTGAGGGAGTTATTGTTTGCTTCATTTTGTTTTAAATATAATATTTGCTTATAGTTCTTTACTTGGAGTTCCTAAGTGTGGGGTGTTTTTTAATTCTGTTTTATCAAATTAGCTACACTTCATATCTTCGTATTATCTGATCCTATGGCTCTTAATTCCTTTAAGTGCTTCAGTGTACTATATTTTTACCTTGGTGGTTTTTTGTAGGCTGCTTCTTCTAGAGTGGGAGTTCTTAATTTGACTATAAAAGAAATTTAAAAAAATACAAGTGCTTGTCTTTCACCCTCAGAGTATAATTTAATTGTGTGACCTGGAAATAAGGATTTATACAGACTTCATAGATGGGTTGTAAAGTGCAACTTAAAATTGAAAACTACAGTGCTAGAACCTGTCCCTGAGTGCATAAGGAAAGGATTGTTGGCTTCTCCACCCCCACCTCCAATTCCCTAACCTTACCACCACACTTCATTTGTTTTACTTTGACTCTTAACATTTTTCTCTGTTATTTCTTATTTCAGCTGCGTGGAGCTGATTGTTGTAGAACAGATGAATAAATACAAGGCTCGTCTCAAAGACATCAGTAGCTTGGAATTTGCAGAGAATAAGGCAAAGACCAGGCTCTCCCTGATTCGTAGATCAATGGTAAGATACAGGACAAATGGGAGACTTCTTGGGGTTTTAGGTATATTTGTGTTGTAGAGAAGGGATTATTTTCAGGATCTTTTTCATAGGTAACAAGGGAGGGGGGAAACCACCAAATCTCAAGGCACTATGGATCCCTCATGTTTTATCTTTCAGGTCTTTTTAATTATAGGAATAGATATGCAGATAAATGTGCAGAATATTTTAAATCAAGTATTTGAACAAAGCATTAATGGTCTAATAATCTGCCCTGTTTTTTCTTCCAATCCTTCCATTACAACTTACCTATCCTAACTTTTTTCTCTGCTTCTTTCCACCATCTGTCCAAACCTCAGCCATGTCAGTATTTGGTGATGTATATAACATAATCATTTTCAAGAATGTGATTCATATTCCATAGATGGATATGGAATTCCATCTATGAGTCTCCTGTTATCAAACTAAAGATTCCTTTTAAGGACTAATTTAACAGATTTTCAGGAAACTTTTATGAAAATAATAATTTCTTTCCTCCACTTGCCCACTTTTCTGTGTAGTACTTTCTTTAGTAGCCAATGACATACACAGCTATCTCTAATTATCATAGACCAGTCATCAGTAGGATCTAGGTAACTACAGAAATGCTGTTACAGTGAAATTTAATTATTTCTTATTTGCTACCTTTTAGTTGTAAAATAAAATTAAAATGATGACTGCCTACTCAGCTCCTCAGTAAGTTTCCAACAAGCAGCAGTGTTCTCCATCATCACACCCATTCTTTTCTAGAATCCCAGCAATCCTTCCTCCATATCTTCATAGTTTATATTTAGTTTAACTGTTTTTCTTCCTTTACTGTTTAAACTGCCTAGCATGGAACAAGTGCTTACAAATGTCTGTTGATTAAGTAAGTGAAGAATCTTTTTCTAAAAGCGAATTTTAACTTTTCTCAGGCAGTAAGGTATTTTATAAAGCTCATCCGAATCTTTTCCCCAAAACCTCATATAAAAGTGAAACTTTTCATAGTATGGGTTTTCCTGACCTCAGCTCTGACAGGCCCAGCTTGGCAAGGCCTTTCCAGAAGGGAAGGGCATATGCTGTTTATTATTAATTTACTTTTAAAGCAGATAGAGAAGCTTTGCTTTTTTGCAAATAACTACTGAAGATAAATCTGCTCAAAGATTAACCCTTCTCTTTTAATGAACAATGACATGCACATTCTAACCTTCTGCTTTCCTTTTCATGTCCTTCCTAATCCAGAAACCTGTACTAATTGCAGTTAGATTTATGAGCATTACCCGCAGTTCAGTCTCGGTATGTATCAATAATTGCAATGTGTCATAGTCACTTTATATTATTGTCTCTCATTCATCCAGGAATGTTCTGCTTTGTCTATCATTCATGCCTGTCCATCTTCCATGTGCAGCCCCAGTTCAGCTTCTACTTTCTAGCCAGCCTTCACTTCTTTGTCTCTTACTCTTTTTCTCTAGATCTTTCCTTTTCCTTCTGTGTCATACAACTGAACAGTGCGCTTTTTGCCATAAACCATAAACTTGGTTTCTCCTCCTTGTCAGATAAGCCGTTTAAAAATGATGAATCATTCCTTAGGAAAATGCATTCTCTTTGTAGATTTCTTCTTTTGTTGAATCATTGAAAGTTGAAGCTGTTAAGGATCAAATTTTTACTTTGAGCTTTACTCCTATCTGTTTCCTCCACTATATTGAAGTACTTATTACAACTTTCAGCATTATTAATGCTTATTTGAATATCTGTGAATTTGATGACATCTTCCAAGACATAGGAGTAGAGCTCTTACTGTTATCTACCAAGTGGTTATCAAGACAGAACAGCAAATAGGAATGAATGAGTTGAGATGGACTGGTTCTAGGCCTAAGTATCAAAGTATATCTTAAGTTTCACGGATTATACACAAAGAAGAATGGAGGGATGAAAGTCAAATAATTGTAGGAACTGTCACCCTACATATTAACCAGTTCACTGAAGATCCTTGTTTGGTGTATATAAAAAATCTGTTTTGGTTTTTTGTTTAGTAACTACTTCTTAACTCTTGTCACATAAAGCTCTTTTCCTCCTGGGTCCCTCACTTCTTTAACAACATTTTGTCACTATTCCATAATTTTCAAATGCTTTAGTCTGATATCAGTATTGAAAATTCAGTCTTCTTCCTATTATAATTTCAATCACAGGCTTGATGTAGTGTTCCTTCCCAAGGCTGATTAGACCTTATCTGGGAGCTTGATGTTTGAGAGTAGGTGGATAGGTAACCATTAAGCAGTTTCTCCCTTTTTGTTTCTTTTCTCTTTCTAATGCTGAGATACAGAGGAGCAATAGGGAGACAAGAGTTCTCCATGAGATATGCAAGTGCTAAGGAGTCAACTTCTCTTTCTTGGCTGTTCTATACTGCTCTTCTGGATCACGGTCATTGAACTATATAAATGAATTTAAGTAGTAGCTCTAGTCTACCCTGCTGATAGTGAACTCAGTCCCATTCAATTGCCATAGTCATTGATATTTCCTTGCTAGATTTAGTTTGATTGCTTGGGTTTTTTTTTTGTTTTGATTTTATTTTTTAATTAAACTGGTAGCATTCACAGTGTCATGTGACTCTAACATGATTTTGTTTTCTGTCCCAGTACAATTTTTCCTCCCAACTCTTGTGGCCAGAAGCATATTGGAGGAAAGGTTCGTACCACTTGAACTAAAAGTTCAAGGGGAGAGGATAGTTTTGTCCATCTCTTCACTTGATGCTTCCCTACCATGTCCTGTGCCTGTTTCTGTTTTTCACTTTGCAGTTGTTGTTGTTATTGTCATGTGCCATCAAGTCACCTGCAACCCATAGTGACCCTATGTATAGCAACTAACAGAGGTCAAATCAGTAAGTTTTCGCTCAAACAGATAAAGAATGAAATATAAGCCTGTTTATATGATCTCAGACTTTGATTACCACCCTCTGGATTTGAGTAAGATTTTTTTTAAAAAATAAAATTTTTATTTTACACTAAAACAACATACCTCTGGAAACTCTGTCAACTTTGATAAATGTCAGTAGTTATAGAGGGGCTTCAGGCCTTTTGTTCATAGGGTCTCAGTGAGTCGTACTTGACTCAAAGGCAATTAATAACACTTAGAATATTTGTATACATTGTTTATTCACTCTGGATTTCCCATTCCCTTTACCTGCCCTTTCCTTCACCCATCAAATTATGTGACCCTGTATTAACTACCCCCCATCCTTACCCCTTTACTCCCCTGTCCCCCCTTTATCATACATGTTCTACAATAATGGTCTTATACAGTATTTGTCCTTATGTGACTGAATTAGTTCACTTAGCATAATGCTCTCCAGCCCTCCCAAGTTAGGTAGTGGTTTTACAAAATCATTGCTCTTGCGTGCTGCATAGTGTTCGACATTATGTAAATGTACCCTAATTTCTCAATCCTTTCAATTGTGGTTGGACATTGGGCTGTTTTCATGTTCTTGTAATGGTGAATAATGCTGCTATAAACATTGGTGTACAAGTCTGTGTTTGTGCCTCAGTTCTTATTTTTTCAAGCAGTGGAATAGCTGCATCATATGGGATTTCTTTGTTCAGCTTTTTGAAATGCCAAATTGCCTTCCAGCGTAATTGTACCATTTTATAATCCCAGCAGCAGTGTGTAAGTGTTCTTATCTTGCCACGTCCTTTCCAACATTGGGTAAGATTTTTTATATTTTTCCCTACAAAAAGGAAAAATAGTCTCTCTTTTCATTTTTTCTTTTCAAGTTTACATTAATACTGAGGTCCAAGAACTCCTTATTTTCTCTTTAACGTTTTTAGATTCAGATTGAAGGAAAGTGGAATAATATTGATGCTAGGGCTAGTTGTATACCTTGGATACTTTTAGAAATCCCTGAAGAGCTGACCACAACTATTATTGTATCCTTGAAGCTCAAAGGAGGAGTGCTTAGTTATCTTCAGCCATAAACCTGAGCCACAGTTTTGAAACAAGAATGCCATTTACCAACTTGTCATAAATATTTAGCTGTAGAATGGCTCTAGGCCCAATTTGTTATGAACAACGCTAAGACAAATTGATCATTTCTATCTAAGCAACTATGGAATTAAATGTTAGAATTGAATCTAAGATGGATGGTAGTGAGTTTTTAGGATCTCCAGTATGAACTAACCAAAGATACTTCATGCATTTAGAGATGACAAAAAAAATGTATTTTCTCTTTCAGTGTTTTTAGCTGTTCCCAAAGAGTATAATTAAGTTCAGTAGTGACTTTTCTTAGATGAAGTACAGTATACATTTGTGAAAGATGTATTGTGTTATTGCCAATGTGGAAACTCATTTAAGTTGGATGTTAAAAGATGAGTATTAATTTGTCAGATGCAGAAACGAAGAGCAGACAGACAATAACAGAGGCATGAAGGCAGGAAACAACTCTATTAAGTAGCCTGAACTGAGTTGGGAAATGCAGAAGCTGGAAAGGTGGATTGGAACCAGCTGGGTTACATTAAAAAATTTGAATTTTATTTTGTGAGCCATTTTTTAAATAGATGAATCACCATAGTGTGTATTTTCAACTGGTAGTCTATGAGGTGTCAGGATTGGTGGAAGATCTATTAACAATCTGCGTTATGTAGATGACACAACCCTGCTTGCTGAAACTGAGGAGGATCTGAAACACTTGCTGCAGAGGGTCAAGGACTGCAGCCTCCAATATGGGTTGAGGCTCAATGTCAAGAAGACAAAGATTCTCACCACTGGACCAATTGGCAGCATCAGGATGGATGGTGAAGAGATTGAGATTGTTAACAGCTTTAGTCTGCTTGGCTCCACAGTCAACACTCTCGGCACCAGTAGCCAGGAAATCAAAAAACGTTTTGAGATGGGAAAGTCTGCTGTTAGGGACCTCTCCAGGGTATTGAAGAGCAGTGGTGTCACTCTGGAGACTAAGGTGCGTCTGATACAGGCTATGGTCTTTGCAATCACTTGTTATATGTCAGAGAGTTGGACAATGACCAAGGAGGATAGAAGGAGAATTGATGCCTTTGAGCTGTGGTGCTGGAGAAGAGTATTGAATGTACCATGGACTGCCAAGAAAACAAACAGATTCATCCTGGAGAGGGTTAAACCAGGCTGCTCCTTGGAGGCAAGTAAACAACAGGTAAAAAGAGTCAGGCAACTGTAATACTAGTTAGGCTGCTTTTGACATGTTACAATCATTGGTTGGATGCTGAAATACTTTGATCATTTTCTCTTACTAGTTGAATGGTGGTGATTAAATTATGGAACATAATAATCACTAACTATATTATTCTTAGACTAAATTTCACAACACAGTAGTCCCAGAGTCATTTCATTCATACTTATTCTACATAGTTGTTGTTGTTGTTAGATACAGTCAAGTCTTCTACTTCTCTTAGAAAATCAGTGTTCAGTAGACCTAAACGTTGTCTGATCCTGTGCTGACCTCACAGTCTCCACTGTTACAGTCATGGTGTCAGTCCATCACGTTGAGGATCATCTTCTCTGACCATCCACCTTTCCAAACATCTTGTTCCATTCCAGGGATTGATTCATTCTGTCAGCATATCCAAAGTATGTGAATTGAAGTCTTAAATGTCCTTGCCTCTGAGGAATGCTCTGCCTGCATTTCTTTCAACACAGATTTCTTTGTCCTTTTACCATTCCATGCTATATTCTGTACTCTTCACACACCTGCACATGCACGCAGACAAGTGCACACACTTTTTTTTATTTAAAGAAACCAAATTAATTTAATTACTCTTAAAATAAGGTATAATTGTTTTTGATGTGCTGGGTTTTGGGGGGTTTTATTATTTTTATATTGATTTGCATACAAAATTTATATATTATGTTTTGTTTCTATACTTTGTGCTTCATGCATTCCTCTATTCTTACTGTGTTTCATAGTATCATTCCTATACATTGTGTTTTATAAAATTAATCACCATTGATTCATGCCCTTCATTAGCCCACCTTCTCAGGTCCTCACTTGATCCTTCTAATTTCTTCCCTCCCACTCTGCCCACATGGTTTTGTACACTCAAGACTCTCCCCGTCCACCCTCAAGGATCTCATAATGAATGTACATAAAGACTCCTACAGGCCTCCACATGAAAAAGACTAATAATCCATTTACAAAATAAGCAAAAGACATATTCAGATGGCCAACAGACATGAAGAAATGCTCAAAGTCACTGGCAATAAGAGATATGCAAATCAAAACTACAGTGAGATACCATCTTACATCAGTAGCAGTGGCAAAGTTTAACAGGGCTTCAAGTAATAAATGTTGGCGAGGATGTGGTGAGATAGGAACTCTTATACATTGTTGGTGGGATTGTAAAATGGTACAACCACTATGGAAGTTTGGTGCTTCCTCAAAAGCCTGAACATAGAAATTCCATATGACCCAGCTATTCCACTGTTTGGAATATACCTTGAAAAATGAGAATTGAGGCACAGAGACTTGTACACCAATGTTCATAGCAGCGTTATTCACCATCACAAGAACATGGAAGCAGCTCAGATGACCATTCACAATCAAATGGATGGAAAAAAATGTATGGTACATTCACACAATAGAATATTAATCAGCACACACGAGCAATGATTTTGTAAATTACTACCTAACTTGGGAGGGATTGGAAAGTACTATGCTAAGTGAACTAACCCAGTTCCATAAGGACAAATACTATATAAAACCATTATTGTAGAATGAGTATGAGGATCCAAGAGGGGGAGGGTGGAAGCAGAGGGGTGAGGAGGGGCGAGGGGAGGTGGGTTAATTATAGAGTTGCACAATTTGATGGGTGGGGGTGGTGAAGGAAATGGGAAAGATCTAGTGTGAAAAACAATGTATTCAAACTTTGTAAATAAACCAGTATAATTTTTTTTTAAAATTAAGAAAATAGAGATAAAAATCAAAACCACAAAGAGATACCAGCTCACCGCAGTAGCAGTGACAAAGTTTAATAGGACAGCAAGCAATAAATGTTGGAGAGGATGCGGAGAGATTGGAACTATCCTACACTGTTGGTGGGATTGTAAAATGGTACCACCATTCTGGAAGGCAATTTGGCATTTTCTCAAAAAGCTGAACATAGAAATTCCATATGACTCAGCTGTTCCACTGCTAGGAATATACCTGGAGGATAATAGAACTGAGACACAAAAGGAGATTTATACATGATGCTCATAGCTGTATTAGTCACAATAGCAACAATATGGAAACAGCCCAGATATCCATCAGCAAGAGAATGGAATTTTGAAATTGTGGTAAATTCACACAGTGGAATACAGTGCAGCACTCAGGAGAATTGAATTAAAAAACCTTTATGTAACTTGGGACAGGGTAGAGAACATTATGCTAAATGAACTAACTTAGGCTTTTATAGACAAATACTGCATGTAATCATTATTATAAAAAACATAAGAATAACTAGTGAGATGTGTGTGGATCTCCAAAAAGGGAAAGGGAGGGAGCAGAGGGCTGAGGGTAGAGAGAGGAGGCATCACAAGGTTGAAGGTTTTGGTAGGTAGAGGGAGAAGGTGAAGGAATTAGGAAAGATCCAATGAAGATCTGAAAACACAGGATATGAAAAGGGCCAGAGCCATGTGAGGATGGTCATATCTGACCTTTACCAACTTCACAAGAGGGAACTGTCCTCATCCATAATACCCATAACACAGAACTAATTCCCATGAAGTCACATATGTCCCCCATGCTACCATACCTCTTTGTACTCATCTCAACACCAATCTTAACTGCTTTGACAGGTCCAAAATCCAATGAGATAGTTCACAGACCACACAGAACCTTACTGGGGATTAATAACAGAATAAAATCAACACAGCTCCTGAAATGCACACACAGACACCTCAGCCTCAAGCCTTCAGACCATTAGTTCCCAAGTTTTCAGTCCTGCCAATGTTGGCTCCCCACCCCACTGCCATATCTCATCTCACATTAAATTTCCATTTTGGCCATGGCTGCTATTTTCTCTTTCATCTTCACTGGTAGAGAAAGATCTGTCTCTTCATCTAGAGCTGTTAATTGATTGATGGATGAATCTAGCCAGTTCTCATAGATTGTCGAGACTGGTGCCAGTACCCCTGTGGATAGGCTAACACATCCAGTCTTCATATTCCTGCCCATCCACATGGCATCATCTCTCCTTAATGTAATAATTACTTCAACATAAAACAGTTAATCTTTTGGCTAGGAAAGACAATTCTGAATGATAAAACTTAAGACAACCAGTTAGGGTAACAGATCAATGGTGATTGACTTTATGAAACAGTGTATATGAATGATCATATGAAACACAATGTGAATTAAAAATTAAAAAAATTGTTTAGTAAACTATTTTAATAAGTTAGAGGAGGAAAATTTAAATTATTAGTAGTACCAACCCTCACAATATTAAATAAGTTATTAATTGTAAAACCCTAAGATCATCAATTGGGACATTATGAGTATTATGTTTTATAAAAGCTTAATGAAACCTCCCTCACATGTTGTTTTTGTTGTTGTTATGTGCTGTTGCGCCAACCCTATGAGCAATAGCTCTGAACCCTACCCCATCCTGAGCCAACTCTCCATCTCTGACACACCTGTCCATTTTGCTCCAGCCACTGTGTCAATCCATTTTATCCAGGGTCTTCTTTTGCACTGCCGCTCTACTCTTCCAAGTCTGATGTCCTTCTCCAAGCATCGGTCCCTCCTGGTGGCATGCCTAAAGTATATGAGATAGAGTTTCAGAATTCTTCCCTCCAAGGAGTAATCTAGTTTTACCCTCCCCAGGATGGACCTGTTTGTTTTCTTAGCAGTCCGTTATATATTCAAGACTTCTCCAGTAGTATAGCTCTGCAACTCAAAGATATCAGTACAGCTTTCAAATGCATAGCAAGCAATTGAGAAGACCATGTCTGCAACTGAGAAGACCATGGCCTGAATCAGGCATACATTAATTTCTAGACTGACATCATTGCTCTTTAGCACTCTGGAGAGGTGGGATAACCAACTTTCCTCTATCTGTCAACCTACATCTATGAATATGCATGTAAAATTCCTAAATGAAAATGTGGCAAATGCAGTTCAGCACCCCATTAAACACTGATCAAATTGGATATAATCTGGAAACACAAAAATGATTATGTTATTAGAATATCAACATAATTCATATTGATTTGTGGAGAAGAAAAAAAATCATTATTTGATATAATTCTGTAGACTTAAAAAATTCCAATATAACTTAATAGAATAAAATATCTTCCCAGTAAAATATCTTTCTCAACTTAAATGCTAATATCTTGTTTAGTGGAGAAATACTGAAAGCATTTCCATCAAATCCGTAACAAGACAAGGGTGTTCATTTCCTCTACTGGTATGAAATTCTTTTTAAAAAGTTAACACTGTTTCATAAAACAAGGGATGTCATTAGAAGCTCAGCTAAATTTTCAGACTCAAGACTTTCAGACAGACTCCACTTTACACAAAACCACTTAGAAGGGTATAAAGCAGGACATCAACAGCATAAAGTATTCCTCTTCCAGAATTCTTTTATCAGTCCATGATGGCACCCAGCCATCAGGGAATTCACATTAGCCTGCCAAGTGATAACTCAAGTTGCAGAGAGAAGAGAACCTTATGTAGTGGGTGTGGGAACCCTTCTGCCTTAGAATTTTCTTAACTCTCATAGGATTCACTATATCTTCTAACTGTTGTTATAACAATAATTTCAGTGTCCCTACAAGGGATGTGTCCAGTTACAAGACTCATGCTCAGGGAAGTTCAAATAAACATATACCTTCTTAAGCAAGTATTTTGGAAGTCTATTGTTAGCACCATCAAGTTGACTACAATTTATAGCTACCCTGTGAAGACAGAGGGAAACCTTGCCCAAGCCCATCATTGCAATCACTGTCAGTCCACCTTGTCTTCCTTTCTTTCTCTGAGCCTCTTAATTTCTCCAGCATGACTTTTTTTCCCCAGGGACTGACCCCTCCTGACAACATACCCAAAGGAGGTGAGACAAAATTTTACCATCCTTCTCTCTAACAAGCACCCTGGTTGTACTTCCTCCAAGACATGTTTGTTTAGTCTTTTGGCAGTCCCAGGGATCTTCAGTACTCTTTATCAGCACCGTAATTAAAAAATACCAATTCTTTGGTCTTCCTTGATTCATTGTCCAACTTTCACATCCCTGTTAAACAATGGAAAATACCATGGCTTGGGGCAGGCACACCTTTATGTTTAAACTGACATTCTTTCATTGTAGCTCTTTGAAAAGGCTCTTTGACAGCAGATTTTCTCAGTGCGTCATGCCTTTTGATTTCTTGATGGCTGTTACTATGGCTGTTTATTACAGAATAAAAAAAATTAAGTCATGGCAACTTTAATATTTTCTCCATCTACCACAATGTTGCCTATTAGCTCAGTGGTGATGATTTTTGTTTCAGTGGTGATGATTTTTGTTTTCTTGATGTTTAAATGTAACCCTTATTGAAGGCTGTAGTCTTTGACCTTCTGGAGTAAGTGCTTCAAGCTCTCTTCACATAGTGCAAACACAGTTCCATCATATGCGTAGTTCGGGTTGTTGATGACTGTTCTAATCCAGATGCACGTTCTTCTTCATATAGTCCAGCTTCTTGAATTATATTCTTAGCATACATATATAATATGTGTGATGAAACGATACAATCCTGATCACATCTTTCCTGATTTTAAATATGCATGCCATATCCCCTTCTTTGCAGTCTGTTGAAATGACTGCTTCTTGGTCTGTGTACAGATTTCACATCAGCACAATTAAAATATTCTGGAATTTCCATTTTTCTCAGTGTTATCCATTATTATGATCCATACAGTTAAAATGCCATTGCATAGTCTTATAAAACCCCATCTCCCTGATAATCTGTTCTCAGCCAAGATCCTTGTGACATCTTGGCTCATTCCATAGCCTTTTCTGAATCCGGCTTGCACTGGCAAAATCTGCTGGTTAGTAGGTTTAAGTATTGGACTGCTAGCCAGAAGTTTGGTGGTCAGTGCTTTTTAGCTTCTCCAGAACATGGATGAAACAATCTGTACTTGTTAAGATTTATAGCCTCAGAAATTTAGAGCAGTCTATTTTGTACTGTAGAACCGCTTGAACTGAAACTGATAGAAGAGTTTTAGGGGGCAGACAAGGAGGTTAGTATCGGGTTCTCAAAATTTAAGTATAATTCTTCCTTATCCAGAGAGTCCTAGGGACATATAATGTATGCAGTTTACTTATCAAGGTAATTGTCACCACTAGCCATGAAGTCTGATAACATAATTTACATGTAGCCTTTACCAGGTTTCCAGGGCAAAGTTTATCAAAAGGCAAGTTTTCCTATAAAAAATACAATAAAATAGTTTCATTGTTTTCAGCAACATGTTCTTGGTACAAGTACAGCAACAGATAGAAAGTTGGTTTTTCCCCATATTTGAATAAAGAACTAGATACAAATTATATATAAAGTATGGTCAGTCATGACCAGTAAAATCCCCATAATACTATAATCTTGGGGTTATAAATTTTCTATATGTGAAAATTGTTAAAAGAAATATTCGTAGATTCAATCACAAGAATCAATAAAAAGGAAAAAATAAGTATCACTCTATGACAAAAATGACCATATGTTAAGCAAAAAGTAAGCATACAATATGAGAGAATACTTACACATCGTATCATTAGGTATACTTTTCCAATGAACAACAGCAACCCCTGTGAATAAGTATAATGACCAGCTATCCAATGAAAAGTGAACCAAGAATACTACAAACCACTTATAAAACTTGTGCACAGAACCTTTTCAGGGATTCCACCACGTCAAATCTGTTTTGGTCATGTTGTTGTTAAGTGCCATCAAATCGAGTACACCTCTTAGCGACCCTCTGAATGAATAGATCTCTGTCCTATCCTGTTTCGTCATCATCCTTGACACATCTGAGTCCATTGCCACAGACACTGTATCAGTTCATATTGTTGAGGATCTTCCTCTCCTTTGCTGACCCTTAAGCTTTCCAAGCATGATGTCCATTTCCAAGGAATAGCCTCTCCTAACCTGTCCCAAATACATAAGATGAAGCTTCCCCATCTTTGACTCCAAACAACATTCTAGTTGAACTTTCTCTAAGAGATGTATTTTCGTTTAGCAGTTTGTGGGATATTCAGCACTCCTTTCCAACACTGTAACTCAAATGCATCTATTCCTCTTGCTTTTGTGATACTGCCAAGGAAATATTCGCCTTTTCCCTGTGTTGACTTTTGTATTGATAATACAAAAGCAGTCATGGGTAACACAATTGAAAAATAATGTATCCTGAACATGACTGATGTGGGAAACAAAATTCTGG
>NW_006399816.1:10507467-10512447 GCF_000299155.1 Elephantulus edwardii
CACAGGACAGAGCAGAGTTTAGGGCTGTTGTACATAGGGTCGCTATGAGTCGCAAGCGACCTGACGGCACAGAACAATATAACAGCAGCCCCATTTTTAGGTGAGGCAAGATGGGATGATTGTTATGTACCTTCGAGTTGGAACCAACTTATAGCAGACTCTACAGCAGGTTTTCAAAGGCAGTAAATCACATGGGAAGAGATTGCTGGTCCTTTTCTCAAAGAGTAGCTGGTAGATTCGAACCATGTGCCTTTAAGTTGGCAGCAGAACCCGTGCTAAGCCATCAGAGCTCCCAGTTAGTTTATATCCTACTACATAGAGAATAGCTGTTAGATTGGTGTATTCCTTCATTTTTAACATCTTTGGTAACATACCTGTTTCTAAAAATTCAGATTTTCCAACTCTGTGACTTTTGTGTCATACTAAGTTTATTCATTTGGCTCCACTATAAATTGTCAAGATCAAATGCCCTGGAATTGCCCTGGAATTTAGAAATTGAGTCTGTCTGGTTATATTTGACTGTGGATTTTTTTTTAATAAAATTTTTATTTTAAACTGATTTACTTACAAAGTTCATATACATTGTTTTCCACAATGGGATCTTTCCCATTTCCTTTAGCCATCCCTCCTTCCACCCATCAAATGGTACAACCCTATGATTAACCCCCTCCATCCCATCCTTACCCCTTTTCCCTGCCCCCCTTGGATCCTCATACACATTTTATTTGTTATCTTTCTATTTCTTCAATAATGTTCTTATACAGCATTTGTCCTTATGGGACTGAATTAGTTTATGTAGCATATTGCTCTCCAGTTCCTCCCAAGTTAGGTAGTTCTATTCAAAATCATTGTTTGGGCATGTGCATATTATTCCATCATGTGAATGTACTATAATTTCTCAATCCATTTGATTGTGGTAGGACATTCCTGTTGTTTCCATGTTCTTGAAATGGTGAATAACGTTGCTATGAACATTGGTGTACAGATCTCTGTTTGTACCTCAGTTCTAATTTTGTCAGGATATATTCCACACAGTGGAATAGCTGGGTTATATAGAATCTCTATATTCAGCTTTTTGAAATGCTAAACTATCTTCCAGAGTGATTGTACCATTTTACAGTTCCACCAAAGTGTAGGAGAGTTCCAGTTTTTCTACATCCACTTCAACATTTATTATTTGCTGTGCTGTTAAACTTTGCCACTGCTACTGGGGTGAGATAGTATCTTATTGTGGTTTTGATCTGCATCTGTCTTATTGCAGTGATCTTGAGCATTTCTTCATGTGTCTGTGGGCCCTCTGAATGCCTTCCTCTGTGAAAAGTGTTTCCATTTGACTGGATTTTTATTGATTGAACTAGGTTGATGCCAACTCTCAACCCTGTTCTCTGCTTCCATTTTACAGTGCCATCTCCTCTTTTGTTATTTGTAGTTAGATGTGTAGTCTGATATTCTATTTTCTGGGCTCTTTTAAAAATATATTGTTTCTGGCTTTCTCTTAGAACTGAAAGTGGGATAGTAATCAAGCCCTTCTAATACTCATTTAATTGCTTATTATGGCTTTGGCTAAGCTAGCCTGAATACCCTTTAAACTGCTCTCCATTCTTCACTCCATCACAGTACCTACTTACTTTGCATGTCATCTTCTTCCATTCTGTAGTTTATCTTTTTAATCTTTTAAAAGTATCTTTTGATGAACAGAAGTTCTTAATTGTAATGTAGTCTAACCTTTTTCTTTAGGACTATGATTTTTTCTATCTTGTTTGAGAATTTTTTTCAATACTTAAGTTATGAAGACAATCTCTGTCATATTCTAAAAGTTTATTTCATTTCCTTTTCATATGTAGATATACAGTTCACCTGAAGTCAAGTTTTTATTTATAACATTAAAAGGGTTGCACTACTATCCCAAAAGTGGCACCTCTCTGGCAGTTCAAATCCACCAGCTACACCAAGAGAAAAGAGTGGACAGTCTCCAAAAACAAGCGGTAGAGTTAGGCATGAGTTGAATCCAACTTGACAACAGTGATTGAATGAATCTATTGAAAAAACATCCTTTCCATGCTGCCCTGCAGTTGCCATTTGTTAAAATTAAGAATATATATATTTGTGTCTGCTTCTGAGGTTTATGTCTTTTTCCCTCCATCAGTACCACCTTATTTTAATTACTATCCTGTAGCTGATTCCCAGTGACCCTCTATTGGTTTTCTGAGGCTGTAAATTGTAACAGGAGAATGCCCATCCTTGTCTTGTTGAGATGCTGGTGTAGGATCCAAAGCACCAGAAAAGTGTAACTTCTGATTTAGTAGCATACCTTTCTATACACTGTGCCACTAGAGCTCCCCTAACTTTTCAAAAAAATTTTATACAGTAAAATAAGTTATCCCACTTGAGTAATATTTTTTTAGTTCAGTAGTATTTTTATTGTTCTCAGTACTTTGTTTCTATATAAATGGTTGTAGTTGTAATCTGTCATCGAGTTGCTTGCAACTCATAGTGACCCTATGTACAACAGCCCTGAAACCTGCTCTGTCCTGGGCCAGCGTTATTGTCTCTGACACACCTACCCCCATTACCCCAGTCACTAAATCAATACATCTCATCGAGGGTTTTCCTCTTTTGTGCTTTTTATACACCCTCCCAAGCATGATGTCCCTCTCCTGGGACTGTTCCCTCCTTGTACATGTCCAGAGTATGTCAGATGAAGCCTCCAAATCCTTGCCTCCAAGGAGCATCTTGGTTTCACCCTTTTCTAAGATAAACCTGTTTGTTCTCCTAGCAGTCCATGGTGTGTATATTCATCACTCTTCATGGTAGACTTCACAAAAATTCTGTTGGAATTTTAAATTGAGATTATATCAATTCTATAAAATTTGGTATAAGGAAAATTGGCATTGTTTTATAATATTCATTTTGTTGTTGTTACGTTCCATTGAGTCACTTGCGACCCATAGCAACCCTATGTACAACAGCCCTAAACTCTGCTCTGTCCTGTGCCAATCGCACTGTCTCTGACACACCCATCCCAATTACCCCAGTCATTGACTCAATCCATCTCATCAAGGGTCTTCCTCTTCTGCGCTGTCCCTCCAGCCCCCCAAGCATGATGCCCCTTTCCAAGGACCAGTCCCTCCTTACAGTATGTCCAAAGTATGTCAGACGAAGCCTCAGAATCCTTGCCTCCAAGGAGCAACCCGGTTTAACCCTCTCCAGGATGAATCCCTTTGTTTCCTAGCAGTCTGTGGTACCCTCAGCACTATTATCCAGCAACACAGCTCAAAGACATCAATTCTCCTTCTATCACCCCTAGTCACTGTCCAACTTTCTGACACATAACAAGTGATTGCAAAGACCATGGCCTGTATCAGACGAACCTTAGTCTCCAGAGAGACATAATTGCTCTTCAGAACTTTGAAAAGATCCCTAACAGCAGACTTTCCCATGGCAATGAGCCTTTTAATTTCCTGGCTACTGGTGCCAAGAGTGTTGACTGTGGAGCCAAGCAAATTAAAGCTGTGAACAATCTCAATCTCTTCACCATCCATCCTGATGCTGCCAATTTGTCCAGTGATGAGAATCTTTGTCTTCTTGACATTGAGCCTCAAGTCCTTGACCCTCTGCAGCAAGCGCTTCAGGTCCTTCTCAGTTTCAGCAAGCAGGTGTGTCATCTGCATAATGCAGATTGTTGATAGATCTTCCACCAATCTTGACCCCACATTTCTCCTCATAGAGCCCAGCCTCCTGGATAATCTGTTCTGCATACGGGTTGATTTTACCCATCTATAAACGTTGTTGTGTGCCATTGAGTCAAAACCCTATGAACAACAGTTCTGAACTGTCCTTATCATTCCAGCACACTTGAACCCATTGCCACAGTCTGTATCAATCCATCTCGCTGAAGGTTGTTTTCTCTTTCACTGGCCTTACATCCCTGGAAGCATGATATTCCTGACTGCCGGACCAATGAAATTGATTGTAGATCACAGTTTGATGAAATAATTGACATTTTACATCTTTGTTCCATTTATCATGATGCTAATTGTTGGTCCAGTAGGGACGATTTTTGTGTTCTTAAGGTTGAAATACAATCCATATTGAAGGCTATGGTCTTTGATCTTCAGCAAGTGCATCAAATCCTCCTTTCTTCAGTAAGCAAGGTTATGTCATCTGCTTGATGATGGTTGTTGATTATTTTTAGGTGCTATCAAGTAAAGTATGACTCATAGCAACTCTATGAACAACAGATGTGATCCCTGCCATACTCTCACCATCCCTGTTACACTCAGTCCATCTCATTCGTGTCTTGCTCTCCTTTGCTGATCCTCTTATCTTTCCAAGCATTATGTCCCTTTCCAAGGAGTAGTATTGCATAGGTACATGGCCTAAGTATAAGAGACAAAGCTTCATCTTTTTCTCCAAGAAACCCTCTAGCTGGCTTTTGCGTGACATACCCGTTCATTCTTTAGGTATTCCATGGAATACTCAGTCCTGTCTCTAGCACCACAAATCAAAGACATCAATTCTTCTTTTGTCATCCTTATTCATCGTCCATCTCTCTGATGCATAGCAGGTGATTGAGAAGACCATGGCCTGAATAAGGCTCACCTTAATCATGAAACTTGCATCTTTGCTCGTGTTTTAGCAAGGTCTCAATTCAATATGTCTCCTGATTTTTTTTTTTTTTTGTCTCCTGATTTCTTAACTACTTGTACTAACAGCATTGACTTTTGATCCAAGCAAGATGAAATAATTGACAGCTTCAGTCCTTTCCTCATCTATCATCTATTTGCTAGGCATACAGATTAAATTCATATGGAGAAAGGCTATATCCCTGAGTGAAGAAGTGTTGACCCTTCTTGATTTTAAACCATGCAGACATGTTGCAAGGAGAGACAGGTCTTTGGAGAGGGACATCATGCTGGGTAGAGTAGAGGGACAGCGCAGGAGGGGAAGACCCTCTATGAGGTGGATTGATTCAGTGAC
>NW_006399816.1:10512697-10515188 GCF_000299155.1 Elephantulus edwardii
TTACTGTTTATTATACAAAAATATAATTCATTTCTGTAATTTTTGGCCTTGTATTCTGTGACTTTGCTGAACTCATTATTCAGATATCTTTTCTATAGATTATTGTGAATTTCCTATTTTACAATTCATAAAATATAAGTTTCAGTTGTTCTTTTATAGTCCTTGTAGCTTCTTTTCTTTTTTATATTAGAACCTCTGTGTAGTACTGAATGAAAGTGGGGATGGGCATCGTTCTTGGCATCATGTTTTTAATCTCACAGGAAAAGTTTTCAGCTTTTTACCTTCAAGTATTTGCTATAGAGGATTTTTTTGGGGGCAGCGGTGGCAGCTATTTTATGAGATCAGATATGTTTTGTTCTTTTCCAGGCTTTCTGAGAATTGTTACTATGAATCAGTTTCATTAAATGCCTTTACTGTATATATTGGGATATTAATTAGACTTTTCACTTATTAATGTGATATATTACATTCAAGGAATTTTTGTTAGTAAATAATCATTATTTTATTGAAATAAGTACAGCTTAGATAAAATAGTTTTTTATGTGTATTGCTTGATTTAGGTTGTGGTACTTTTTGAACAATTTTTTTTTCTTTAATTATTTTGTGTGTGTGTACCGTCAAATCAGATCTGAGTGGTACAGGAGGAGATTGCCCCTCCTTCTCCAGCAAAGCACCTGGTGGCTTTGAACCATGTGCCTCTGGGATTGCAGTGCAGCTTCTTGCCACTAAGCCACCAGAGCGCCCTTCGAAAGATTTTTGTACTTGTGTTTGTGAGTAAAACTATCCTTTAATAGTCCTTACTTTTAATGTCCTTGTTGTGCTTTGATATCAAGGTTATACTAACCTTGGAAGAAATTCCTCTTTTATTCTATGAAATAATTTGTGTGTAATTTGTGATATGTGCTGTTGTTGCCAAAAAAAAAAAAAAATCTAGGTATAGAGTTTCTCTCTGAAAAAGTTTTGATTGGAGTGAAGAAGTGTTGATTCTGTATCTTGGATCATTTAAATCTGTAATAAATAGAAGATTATATGGATTCTTAAATTTCTCCTTTAATTAATTAGTTGGGCTTTAATAGGAATTTTTGTATTTTATAGACATTTTCCATAGCTTTTAGCTAAAGTTACCTATCACACCTTCTTTTCCTTTTCATGTTTGCAGTATTTGTCGCAATGTTCTCTTTTAACAAAACCAAAAAAAAGAGGTCCTCCCAAGTTTTTCTCTTGCAGAGCTGTTGATGACTTTGAACCACCAGCCTTTCATTTAGCAGCTCAGTGCTCAACTAGGGTGCTGCATTCCTATTATTTATTTTTGCTTCCTCTCTTTTCCTTCATCAGTCTTGTCAAAGTTTTAAAATACTAATCTTTTTTCAAGAGCCATGTTTTTGCTTTAAGCCTTTTTTAAAAAATCATATTCTTTCCACCCCCCCTTATATTGGTTTGCTTACAAAGTTTGTATACATTGTATACAAACAATTGTATACATACACACTACTCTTCATTTACATTGTGTTTCATACAATCATTCCCATGCATTATGTTTTATAAAATTATTCATTATTGGACTGTACCCATCATTACCCTATCTTTTCAGGTCCCTACTAGATCTTTCCTCTTTCTTTCACCTCCTCCTTCCACTCACCAAATTGTGCAACTTTGTGATTTTGCCCCTACCCATCCTCACTCCCCACTCCCGCACTCCCACCCATTCTCACCTTGGGTCCCCATACATGTTTTACTAATTGTCCTTCTGTTTTTACAACAACAGTGTCATGCAATATTTGTCTTTATGAGACTGAGTTCCTTCATTCAGCATGATAAAAAAAAATCATATTCTCATCCTCCCTTCCCTTTCTTCTACTTTGAGTTTTATTGTTGTGATTATTATTCATTTTCTTGAAATAGATAATTTTCCCTTTAGCATTCAGTCTTTCTTTTTTACTACTTGTATCTGAGGCTATAACTTTTCCTATTGGTAAGTTGAGCTTAAAAATATTTTTGTTGCAGTTTTTGCCTTGGCTGTGAGGTTTTTTAGGACTCTATTTCTTAATTTCTAAACATATGGAGGTTTATAGTTATTTTGTTATAGCTGTAATATTAATATTTTTAAGTTTTAGTGTTATTTTGTTAGTTAGAAATCTGTTGCCTTGCTGTGTTATAAAATAATATGTATTCTATTGCTAATGGATACTGAATCCTTTATACATGTTATATTTGTTCAAGAGCTGATGTTAATTGTTTAGTTTTATATCTCCACTGATTTACATACTTCCCACCCCCGATGGTAATTATAGATTTGACTATTTGAGTAGTTCTCTTTCTTACTTTAAATCTTTTGAAACCATTCCTTAGGTATGTACAAATATAGTAATGTACTGTTGTTTTCATAATTTGAACATTTTACCATTGTGAAATAATCTCACAGGTAACATTTCTTACCTTTAAGTCTCCATGAGTTACAGTTGGTATACCTATACTAGCTTTCTTTTGATTA
>NW_006399816.1:10516233-10535789 GCF_000299155.1 Elephantulus edwardii
TTTTTTTTTTTTTCTCCTGGTTATAGATTACTACATTTCAGTGTGGTCTTTTCCTATCATTTTGTTAGCCTTTCTGAATTCTTGAATTTTATGTGTTTTCTCTATAAGCATCGTACAGTTGCGTATCCTCAACAAGTTTAACAGGCTTCATATTTTAACTAGAGGATTGAATCTCTTTATATTTCATAATTTTAAATCTGCTGGGAGGTTTGTGCTCTTGATTTATCCTCAGTCAGTCTTTAATTACCATGGAGTCAGAACCAACTGAAAGCTGACCCTCCAGCAAGTTTCCAGAGTTAAGAAATCTCAACAGGAGCAGATTGCTTATCTTTCTCCCTCAGTGGAACTGGTAGATTGAAACTTCCTGCCTTTATTCCTTTTTCCTCTTTGGTTTCTATGCCTTTAAAAAAAAGGAAAAATATTTTATTATTCCTTTTGTCAAATTTTTTTAGTTTACACATTTTACATTCCTTTAATAGTTGTCATACAGATCAGAACATGAATCTATGATCTAAAAAAATCTAATCTTAATTTACTTTTGTCTGCTTTCTATATAATAAAAAGACAGCAATATGTTTTAGCTATATCCTCTTCCTGACTTGATTACTATTATTACTGTGTAGTTTAATTATCTGTATATTTAAAATCCAGCATTATTATATTTTATATTGTCAATGTTCATTTAGACTTACATAGTCTTTTCATTGACTCTCCTACTTTCTACATCTTGGATCATTTAAATAAATCCTCCCTGTAGTACTTTCTTTACTATAAGTCTGTTGATAAAGATTCTTAGTTTGCTAGAAAATGTCTTTATTGAATCTTCATTCTTTTTCTTTCTTCTTAATATTTTATTGTGTTTTAAGAGTTTCACTGCAAATTAGATAACCACATAACAGTTTCTACACAGATTTTTCTGTGACACAGGTTACAGTTTTCCACAGTGTGCCGTTATCCTCATTCACTCTGTTTTGATGTATCATTTTCAGTATTCTTGTTTCCCTTCAAGAATTCCTGGTGGCATAATTGTTAAAGTGCTCAATACTGACTCAAAAGTCAGTGATATGAATCCACCAGGTGTTCCACAAGAAAAAGATGAGAAATTCTGCATCCGTAAATATTTCAGTCCTGAAAACCTGATGGAGCAGTTCTAGTCCCCTCTGGCTAGGTCACTGTGAGTTAGAATCCGCCTGATAGCGGTGGGTTTGGGTTAGTTTTCCTGCCCCCCTTACCTTCTCATTGTTGCTTTTTTTGATGTCATTTTTTGACGTTTGGTGTCCAATAGGTAATTTTTTTAAAGGATGCTTGTAGATGATACTCTTTATTTTGTGGTTTGTTCTTTGTAAATAAAAATTTTTAGTTGTGATTTTAATGAAAGTTTCATTCATTCATTCTTGCATGTTTTCTTCCCTCCTGCTCCTTTACCCTTCCCCAGTTTACTTTCTCTGATAGTTATTTTGCACAATCTTCCTCTACCCCTTCCCCTATTTTATGGGTTTATGAATCAGTCACAGGTAACAGGTTAACTCCAGGGATAAAATTTAAGGTTAAAAGTATATAGCAAAGCAGCTACCTTAAGGAATCTTTGATTCTCAACCAGACTGATAATTTTTACTCCTTAAGAAGTTAAGTTCTGTTGCATGTTAGTCTCCCATTCTATAAGGACTGATTCTGATAAGAACTAGAGAAGGTGGGAGCTGGGCATTATGTATGGGAAGATAAGGCCTAATGCTTTTCATTCTTGAAGATTATTTTGATGAGTTGTGGGGTGTTTTCCCCCCCTCTGTATCAGTTGCTTTTTCCTTTGATAACTTTGAAAATATTATTTCTTTTCTGGCTTCCATTGTTTCTGTTGACAGATAAAGCATTCAGTCTAATTATTGTTTCTTTGTCACTCTTATCTGGATTTAGACCTTCTTAACTCTATAGGTTGATATCTTTAATTAGTTTTGGAAAAATACTCTGCTATTGTCTCTCCAAGTATTTCTCCTGTGGGCTCTGAATCTTCTCCTGATGTTATAAACAAGGTGGACTTTTGGTTTCTGTTCTTAACTGTATTTTATTCTTAAATCTGTCTAGTAGCCACATTTCTGGAGTCATTGAAGATTTCTGTTTTCTGTTCTTTTTTTTGGTTTTCATTCATTTTGTCCTGTCTACTTATGTGGCTGGTTATCTTTGTTTGTCAGAGTATTTGCAAGATTATTTGTACATATATTTTTGGATCTATGATAATGTTAATTTTCCTCCAAAGAAAATAATTACTTTTTTTTTCTTTCTAGGTTCTAGGGCACTAGCAATCTGGGATTACTTTAACCCAGTTTTAGAAAATCCAGTTCTCTGGACCATTCAGATGACTTTAAACTAGACTACAGCTTCTTCAAAAACTGATAATTTCAGTTTTACACTTACTGCTAAGATCTGTGTCTTTGGGTTCCATTGTCAGACATGAGGATTTTACCATGGAGCTGTCTCTACCCTTGACAAAGGCTGGATTGAAGTGGTTATTCTCTACCCCATGGGATAGCAGACTTTTTCAGGGAAGGACTAGAAAATAAACATTCTGCATTTTATTGCCTATATGCTCTTCATCACAGCATTTGACTCTGCTGTTATTTCACAGAAGTAGCTAGAAGTAATAGGTGAATGAATGTGTTCCTGTGTAACACTCTGGTGTAACCAGACAGGCACTATTATGGATAGTGTGAGCTTTGTCTAACTTGTTTGTTCTCATTGCCTTCACACACACACACACACACACACACACACACACACACCCCTAGTCTAGTTGTTTTTAGTAGATTTCATCTGAAATACCTAGTACATCACTATAAAAAACAAAATAATTAATTTTAAAAGCAATGATTTCTCCCACCCCAGTCTCAAGAATAGCAGTATCTTGAGTAGTTCTTAAAGACTATTTTTTTTTTAAAAAAAAAACCTATTTCTTATATAACATTCTGTGCTATTAATATCTGCTTCCCCCGCCCCACCACCAAAATCATTGTGTGTCTCTGTGGTATTCCTGAAAGATTATACCTTTCACTATTAAAGATACAAAACTGTATGATTCAACAGAGCATTCTGTGCAGTAACGTAGTCCATGTATGACTATTAAATGCAAGAACTCTGTGTATGGCTAGTGCAATGGAGGAACTGAATTTTTTACTTTTCAGTTTTAATAAATTTTAGTTTTGAAAGACTCATATGCTTGATTTAATTTGGGTAGGTACAACTTAAAAAGAATCTTACTTTAGTACACACATGCTGTAGTCCCACTGACTTAAGTGTCCATTTCCCAGTGCTGTTCCAGTCAGTACATAACTTAAATGAGTTCAGTGGATGATGTTTTATGACATATCCCAGGCTTTGCAAAATGTTTACATTTTCTCTTGACATCTACATGTTGTTATGGCTGTTGTTTTTGTATACCATCAAGTCAGAACCGACCCATAGCTGACCCCCAAACAGATATTCAGAGGTTGTAAATCACAGGAGAGGAGATTGCCCATCTTTTCCCACAGTACGGCTAGTGGATTCGAACTGCATACCCTTGGGTTGACAGCCCAACTCCTTAGCACTAAACCACCAGAGCTGTGATTTTCATCACATATTTTCCTGTAAGGGTCACATAAACCCAATGCAGTCACTCAGTTTCATTTCTAACGTTGAATTTCTCTGCAGGGAAAGGGTCGTACTCGGCGAGGGAACCATGCCAGTCCTTCCTCTCCTGCTGTGGTTCGTTTGCCCTCCGTGTCTGATGTCCCAGAAGAGGCTTTGACTAGTGAGGCGGCCATGGAGACAGACATCACAGAACAGCAGCAAGCAGCAATGCAGCAGGAGGAGAGAGTGCTGACTGAACAGATTGAGAACCTCCAGAAAGAGAAGTGAGTTTGCTGGAGGAGGAAGAGATACCATTTATTTTCTGTTTTCCTTTCTCCTGTCCTATTTTGTTTTTCCTTATTCACTTGAGTTCCAAACATGTCAGATGATAAAGGGGCTAAGAAGATGACAAAGGCAACCGTGTGACCATTGTCACCTCAGGAAAGGATGCTCCCTGATGGTGCTGCATTGAAGATTCTGGAAGAGCTGATTAGTAGCACGATGCAGTGTGCAATGGTATTTCTTAGAGAAATTCAGCTGGCAGCAGTAGTAGGCACCTGCTGCATTACTGGAGTCCGAACAGAGAGAGCCCCAGGCCAGCCTCAGGGAACGGATTTGTTTTCCAGAGAACAATTAGCATTCTTAGATTGAGGCAAAACCCGTTTCAAGAGCAGCATTATTCCCAACTCCATGAAAGAAGGTTAATATCTGAACATCATTGTGGCTATGGGACCAGCAACTGAACGGTGAATGTAAAGCAACAGCCATACTGAGTGCTGGGAAATGAATTGTGGTTTAGGAGAGAGACAGATAAGAAACTCTGGGACCTCTACCATCACTGGGACTAGAGAGAAGTAATGGGGTGACTATACCTGGAGGATAATACTAACACCTTATGCTCTCTATGAAGGCCTGTGTTCTAGTTCTGGCCAACAGTGCAGATTCTTTGGGAAACCGTAGAGGAATTCTGATTCCTGGGTTCCAGGATTTCTGGTCTAAGAGGATAAACCTTGTTGGGGATATTTTTCACCTGTCAGGACTAATTCAGGAACTTGTACAAACTGAAAAGGCCCAAATCTGGGGCTTCACTGTGATGAACATGATATGGCAAAGATGGTATGCTTTGATCAGGGACTGGCTATTTGTTATAAAAGTAATCTGAAAAGAGGAAGAAAGGATTGAATTTAGCTTTAATAAAGATGATATTGGAGGTCTTTTAGAAAAAGTGGAGGTGTGCTAAGAAGAAGAACATATTTCCAGAAAAAGGACAAAATATAGGCCATTCTCAGAGGTGTAAATGCACATGGATTATTGCAGTTGTAGTGGTAACAATCAGGCAGTTGTAAAATTAAAAAGACTCTGACAGGAAGGAGATTGGTGAACAAGGAGGTGAGAATTGAAAAGATAAGAAGGTTGTGGATAGAATGGAGTACTGGATTATAGTGCTGATACATATCCAGGTAGAACAAGCTTGATGATCTGCCCTATAGGGAAAAGCTAACTTATGTAAAGGTTTTTGGAAATTATAGGCATAATAAGCTTAGGGAATTCATTTGTTTTTACAAAAATAATGTTGGAAATACCTCACAGTGGTGTGATATAGTAGAGGGAAGGGCCAGAGTGGGACACGGGAACGTGACTGAGAACTAGGTGGGTGACTGGTGAAGAGGAGTAGAGGTGCTGTAACTAGTGATGGCACAGCTGCAAAGGACAGCAAGTCCACTTAATGTTTTTCTTCATCTGTTATCAAGATGGTGGTGTGTGTGGTGTCCTTTCTCCAGGTTCATAGGGTTTCCAGAGGCAAGCTGTTATGGAAGTGGATGCCACTCCTGCTTCCAAGTGATCAAGATAGTGCCTAGAATATTTAGGCAATTAGGAAAGCTTCATGGACAGTCATTTCAGAACTAGAAGGAAAAGATTATCTAGTTTTTAATCTTTTTTGTAGATAAAGAGTCTGAGGGTCAGAGAGAAGCAAGTACTTTCCTGTTGTTTAAGGATGACTTCAGAGTGGGATTAGAACCTTGATCTCCTCATCAGTAGCCTGGGGTTCATTTTACCAAAAGAACTTAACAGATCCAGCTTCTTCCCCATCCCCCATCATTCCCTCACTCATTTTATTGATCTAGCCTTTACAGCCTATTATTTTTTCTTTAGCCAGCATATTTTTAGCCCTCACTGTTCCCTTTGCTTACAAGTTCTTAACAGCATCCTGGAGAAATGTGACTACCTAACACTTAGATCACCAACCTTTTTTTTCTTCTTTAATTTATAATGGAAAGGTGCAGCAATGAATGGCTGCAAACCCTGTGTCTCTATAAACTTTCATTTAAATTAATTAAAGAAAAAATACAGGTACAAAAAAAAGACACCAGAAAAAAATTTATAATGGTTTGCTTACAAAATTCATATGCATTGTATATCATTCATGTACATTATATTTCACACATTCCTGTATTCACATTTTATTTCATACAGTCACTTATGTACATTGTGTTTTATGCAATTACCGCATCTTTTTGGGTCTCCATTGGATCTTCCCTAATACCTTTACCCCTCCACCTCTATTCACCAAACTCTGTTATTCTAGGGATTTCCTCCCTAGCCTCTTCCTTTTTGTCCCCCTCCACTTCCCATTGTGGACTTTTATCCACATTTTACTAGTGTGGATTCCTAACTTTCATGGAATATCTTTTTTCCTGTCATTGTCCTTCCACTTTCTATCAAATACTAATAATTTCCTGGCTCTATCTTACAGGGAGGAGCTGACATTTGAAATGCTCGTACTGGAGCCCCGTGCCTCTGATGATGAAACTCTGGAGTCTGAGGCCTCCATTGGAACTGCTGACAGTTCAGAAAATCTGAATATTGAGTCAGAAGGTGCTATCTCTGAGAAATCAGGTAAATGAACCAAGACCAGACTGCAGATATGTTTTAAAAAGGATAAAATATTCCCAGGCCAAGACAAAGTCTCTTTTGAGAAAACCCCTGCTTCACTAGAGGAAAAATGATACAATCCTAAAGATCATTATGAAGCTTCCATATAAATTATTCATCCAGCTTTTGCTGGTTTATTGTTTTCTTCTGTGCTATGACAATATCAGAGCACATACTGTCTTACTGACCCCTGACCCATTTTCTAAAAATGGATGGCAAGCATTGAGCCCCACTGTGGGGTGGAGCTATACTGAAGGAAGTGTTTAACCAACTTCCATGACTCAGGAAGATTCTGGCAGTTTTGTATGTGTTAGTGATAGTTTCGGGCTTCTACTGGGGGGAGAGTCAAGCACTAGACTTGCCCAGAGCTGATTCTGAAATGCTATTACATATAACTGCATGGTGAGCTCGTTCTAAGTTGTATCTGTACACAAAGTAGATCAGTGTGGATTGTCTTAAGTCTCAACCTAGCTGACTTCACATGTGCACAGTGAGGCTACTTCATTGCATGATGATTTGCTTTAAAAGCAATGATTATTTACAGCTTTGGTTTCTTTTTGCATTAGAGAGAAGCTTAGCACTTAGCTTCCTCAAGCCAGCTGGCAAGTCTGAATCTTCAAGCAAATTGCAAAAGCAGCTAAAAAAGCAGCAAGATTCTTTGGATTCAATGGACTCTTCATGTCTGCCTAACACTGCGTCTTCTCATGGGACCAGAAAACTATTTCAAATTTATTCAAAATCACCATTCTACCGAGCTTCTTCAGCTAGTGAGGCCCTGGGAATGGAAGCGCCATTGGGCCAGACTAAGTCCCTGGAAGACAGACCTCAGTTCATTAGCAGAGGAACATTCAACCCTGAAAAGGGCAAACAAAAATTAAAGAATGTGAAGAACTCACCTCAGAAAACCAAAGAGACCCCAGAAGGGACGGTAGCGTCAGGCCGCAAGAAAACTGCAGACCCAGACTGCACCTCCACTCAACAGCTAGCTCTCTTTGGAAATAATGAATTCATGGTCTGAACTGGCAGATGTGTGTTCTTTCATGACCACATCTCATCTTTGGGGTCTCTGCTCATCACCTCGTCCACAATAATCCATCTGATTGTGGTCCTGCCTCTTGCCCAAGCATACAACCAAAACCTTGTGTACTGAATTCCTAGGCCTCCTGCAGAAATGGAAAGGCCTCTTGGAAGCCTGCTAGAGTTGGTGCCAGCTGTGCCTTGGCTATTGAATTTGAATTAAGATTTTACTAAAAATCAACCTGGGGCCTGGGCGTTTCGATCCGCTGTGGAGGTCTTTGAGCTGCTTCCCCCTGACCCTGTTTTTTCTTCCCAGCTGTGGGAGTTGAGCTGGGAGAGGAAGACATTGGTGGGCCAAAGGGGCCCACTGAATACTGACATTTGATGAAAACATGCAAATATTTCCTAACCATGAAAGCAAAAGCTTTTGGGCTTATTTTGGGGTAGTTAGGAACTCGAGTTGAATATAATTTTTTCCAAGAATTTATAGCAAAAAGCCTGAGCCCTCTATTTTAAGATTTTCTAAATAACACTCCATGTTGTATTCTGGGGAAAGTAAAACAGCAGTTGTTTTCCTTAAGCCATCAGAGCATGTCTCAGACATCTGGTTATACAGTGAAGAAGAAGATGTGTTTTACTTTTTTGTTGACGTTTTGAAGTCATAATAATCAGTGCTGGCTTAACTCCTGGTTATTAGTTCCTGCCAAATATATTGCATGGCTGAAGCTTCACTAGCCATTCTCTTCTCATATTCCTCAGTCCAAATATTTTTTAATAGTTGGAAGAAAATATACTAAATTATACTTAATTGACAGACAAGTCCCCAAGTCTTGCTATTTGAAAGATCCTTGGGTGGGTCTTCAAAATTTCATTGTACCAGTTCACTTAGTGGTCACTTCCAAGCTAGAGAGCTGTCAGTCCAACCTTTTTAGAATGTATGAGAGATAAGGTGGCCCCTACATTTGAGAGTGCCATCCCCATCCATCCAAGCTTTTCTCTGCTTTGTAAAGACGAAGACTACACAGGAGTCTATTAGTCTGCTGGTGGATTCTCACCACAAACTCAGCTCATGTGACCATTTAATTCTTTCCTCTCAAAACATTCACACCCAACATTGCATGAATAAGTGTTGCAGAAAGTGGCCAAAAACATGGGACAGAAAAAGGTTTTAAAATTGTATCTTCTTTTACTCAGACCATCAGTATTAGATGTTAAAAACCAAGGACTACTTGAAACTATTTTTGTTAATATTCTGGTTACTGAAGTTTACTGTAAATATATATGTATAGTATGCATATTTCTTCTTAACCATGTGCTTTTCTCCTTCCCATGGAATTTCTTCCCACAGATTTGGAGTCATCAGACAGGAATGCGACATCACTCATCCTTGTGTGGAGGGAAAAGTAACCCTCATTATCACCACTGGGTGTCTCCAGACACTCAAGTTACAGTAGCATTTTAAGCTTCTTAGCTTTTGTGGGATTAGAAGTCTGTTTTTGCTATTTATAATATATGAAAAATAATGTATGAAAAACAGAAAAACATGATACTCTTTCTTGAGATAAGTATGTGAAAATGTTTATTTTTAAAGTTACTAAATGCATCTTGTCTAACTACTATATGCACTGTTCTGAAAGAGCCTTTACCATCTGTAACCTGCATTTTGGTTATTCTCCCTTTTCATACTGCTTTGATTTGAAGGGATGGAAATCCTAAGTCTTTGATTAAGGCGGAGTCTATCCTGTTACACAACACTGAACCTCATGCCACTCCCTCGGTGGTTCTCGTCCAGCCCCGGAGGGCAGGCTTGGAGTAGCAGCTACAGGTAGCAGGAGTCTACCCTCTCCCTGGGCTGAGTTCAGAACTGAGCCAGGAGCAGGAAGCTTTTCCAAACCTCCAGAATGAAGATGGTTAGAGTAAATATTCGACTTTATAGCCCACAAACATCTGCTACCATTTCTGTGGCATAATAAACATTGAACTTTTAAAATTCCCCATTTCAGAGACTCTCCCTGAGGAGCGCCCCCAGTATGGGCAGTCACCATGAAGATGCTGGTGTCTCCAAGCTGGTACCAGGCTGCACCCTTCAGTGCTTTTGGGGAACAGGCTCGGCCGCATGTGACTGGTCCTCACTCCCTGCCCCAGCGGATGTTATCTGTTACGTGCTTAGTCAGGGGCTGAGAAAGAGACTACCCTTGTTGAGCAGTTTCCTTTGGCCCAGAAGAATGTCCTGGGGAACACATTTTGGTGTGAATTTTCCCTTCAGAATCTGGGAGGGGTTTTTTGAGCAAAGTTTTTGACAGTTAAGGAAAATTACTCATATAGGTCACTTTATATAGGAACTAGGTGACGGATGTTAAGAGACGTTCTCATTTTCTCAGGGACCCAAAACCTGAATTTGGAAACAAATAAATAAATAAAAAAACAACCCAAACTGCACTTGTTTTTCAGTGGCTGGATTTGTGGATTCCTAATCATTTTACAAGCTGCCACAGTGGGGAAAGGGAAGGCAGCCTGAAGCAAAGAGCCATTCGATCATCGTAATGGAGAGCAAGTGGGGAACCTTCCTGAATGAAAAGAAAAAGAAGCTGTGACTCTCATGGGGAAATAATATAGATATGAAGCCATAACCCGTAACAACTGTTAGAACAAAGTGCTCTGTCTCTTCAGTGGTTCCTAACTGGTTAATGTGACAGCACTAAGTGATGCTGTACTCCAGTCACTTACAATTAACATATCTAACATGTCAAAAGCTTGTCTTCCTGTTGCTTTTCCTTTGCTGCTTTGTTTCTTTGATCTGCAAGGCCCCAAATACATCCATGGCAATAATATTGTAGCCCCGCATTTGGAGCCCATACTCACAAAACCCAATTTTTAGTGTGCTGCCCCCTGCGGTCAACTGATCCCATTAGTTGCAAAAGTGTTGTGAACAAGCAATGTCATGAAAACAGAAGTATGCTAGGGTTATGTTCTGAGAGTACAGTGGATTTGTACTTTTTTAACAGCAAATAGCGGCAGGATTCAGGGAGGTGACAGGCTTAGTTTGCAATGCACTTTGTACTTCCTGCCATTTTAATTATTCTATTACCCTGCGTCTCTGAAAACACAAAGGGGGGATTGAGCCTTTCCAACATGAGCCTTCAGGGAGAGAGGAGCCCTAAGCTGGGAATCCCCCACCTCCTCTGGAGACCTGCCACAGCTCCTACCTTGCTGGGAGGGTAGTGAAGACTTGTCCTGTGTTCTGTCACAAGAAGGGTAGTTTTCATGGCCAGAGACAGGTAACGAAGAGTATGCTGAAAGGGCCAGCTAGCAGCCACAGCCGCACATCACTCCTCAAGGCTGTGTTTTCACTGTAAAGAATGTGTTCCTTTCACATGCACTTTGGTGAACTAGAAGGAAGAAAGTTTTCTCAGGATGTCTTCAGAGCTAAGAGAAGTTCAACTTTTTAGAAAATGGTAGTCAGCAGTTCCTCCCTCCCCACTTTCCCCCATCCTTGTCTCTCCTGGGGAGCTGGGCGTAGATCTGGGTCATTTGGTGTTGGCAGATATATGTGTCTCTCCATATACAATTTTGTGGCAGCTCCCCAGCACTACCTCCCAACACTGTCCTATCCTTGGTAGTAAAATCCCATGCTGTTTGTATGGTCTTCTGTCTTCCTAATGCCCCTAGGATTCCCTCACCAGGATATTTTTTAACCACTCTTCTCAACCCACTCCCACGTTTGACTGATGTTAAAGAGTAACAGCACAATGACTTAAGATGGACCTGTTTAGATCTTGCTGGTCTCTTGGAACAGTTTTGAAGAAGTCCCACCCAATAGGTCTTAGTCACCTTAAAATCCATCCATACTTAATGCCTACTTATCATCCTTCTTAGGTCATATAACTTTTACTCCCTTGAACCAAGTAAATAAATGTATTTACAGGTTTAAAGGAAAGGGTGTGAATTACAGATTAGTATTATTTTAATGGACTTAAAGTAATTTATAAGTATGCTGAGTGTAAATTTTTTTAAAATATGTATTGTAAAAGGACATATCCTGTGAAATATATCATTTAACTGTTTAATAGAATAATTCTATGAGAATGATTTATCTTACCCCCAGAATTGATGACATTCCTGATGCAATCAACAGGCACTTTGTAATTTCATATTTTGGGGGCGTTGTTTATTTTTTGGGGGAGGGAAGACATCATCTGTATAACGTGCAGTTCATGTCATTTAAAATGTGCACTGTATGGCTCCATGAACAGCTTGAAACTATCATTTCATGGCTCATTAAAGAACAAAGCTTCCCAAAGCTGCAGCTTGTGTGGTTTGTTTCTGACCATCCTGGCTCCCATCCCGGTTCCATCCATCCTGAACCCAAGGAACAATAGTCATTTATTCATTACACTAATTTGTAGGTGTATTGAAATTGGCTCAGGTTAGAGTAGGGGTTCAAAGCTAGTGTCCTTAGATACGGTCACTGTGAATCGCAGATCACTTGGGGTATAACATCAACAGTTTGTTTTAGGGTTAGTGTGGCAAAGTGGTAAGGAGTTGCACTGCCAACCCAAAGACACAGTTTGAATCCGCCAGCTGCTCCACTGGAGAAAGATAAGCAGTCTCCTCTAGTGTGATTTACTGCCTCTGAACACCTGCTGGAGGGTCAGCAATGAGTTGATTCCAACTAAATGGTACATTAAAAAATTCTGTTTACATTCAATGCAATCCCAATACAAATACCAATTCCATTCTTCAACGAGATGGAAAAGGCAATATCCAATTTCATTTGGAATGGAAAGAGGGCCTGAATAAGCAAAGCTCTCCTTTAAAAGAGAAACCAAGTAGGAGGCATCTCACACCCTGATTTCAAATCCTACTACATTGCTGTGGTGGTCAAGACAGCATGGTACTGGTACAATGACAGATACATAGATCAATGGAATAGAGTTGAGAATCCAGAAATCAGGCCATCTTCTATGATCAACTGATTTTTTACAAAGAGATGAAATCATCAAGTGAGGAAATAACAAATGGTGCTGGCAAAATTGCAAAACTATCTGCAGAAAATAAGATCCACACCTAACTGCACACACAAAACCAACTCACAATGGATCATGGGACGAGGACTAAAACCAAGGACTATAAACTTCATTAAAGAAAAGCTTGGAAGAACCCTGGAAGTCCTAATCCACAACATAAACAGTCTTCAAGCATCCTAGAAAACCTACAACCAGGAGAGGATAAAAACAGATGAATGGGACCTCTAAGAATCAAATCCTTATGCACATCCAAAAACTTATCCAACAGGGTAAAAAAGGGAAGCCACAGACTGGGAAAAAGTATTTGATAATGACAAGGGACTTATATCTAGAATTTATAAAAGAACTTGAGCACCACAACGAGATAAAGGTAAATAACCCAATAAAAAAACGGGCACAGGATATGAACAGACACTTCACCAAAAATGACATTCAGATGGCAAACAAACACATGAAGAAATGTTCAAACTCCCTAGCTCTAAAAGAGATGCAAATCAAAACAACTATGAGATACCATCTCACCCAGTAAGAATAGCAAAATTTAACAGAACAGCAAACATCAAATGCTGGTGAGGTTGCGGAGAAACTGTTGGTGGGAGTGTAAAATGGTGCAACCACTATGGAAGGCTGTATGGCGCTTTCTCAAAGAGTTGCAAATAAGTACACCAATGAATGAAAAATCCAAAATGTCTCTTAAGTTTTCATTGAAATGAATAATAAAATTTTTAAAAGAAAAAAAAAAGTTGCAAATAGAAACACCATTTGATCCAACAATTCCACTACTGGGAATTTAAAGAAACCATAACTGCCACCCAAGCAGATATATGCACACCCATGTTTATTGTGGCTTTGTTCGCAATAGCAAAGAGCTGGAAACAACCCAGGTGCCCATCAACAAACAAATGGATAGAGAAGCTGTGGTATACACAATGGAATACTATGCAGCATTGAAAAACAACTCAGGGGAGCTCTGGTGGCCTAGTGGCAAGAAGCTGCACTGCAATCCCAGAGGAGCATGGTTCGAATCCACCAGATGCTCTGCCGGGAAAGGAGGGACAATCTCCTGTACCAGTCAGATCTGATTTGACGGTACATGCACACACACAAATAATAAAATAAAAATTTAAAAAATTTTGAAAAAAAGAACTCATGCAATATTATGCAAAGTGGATGACCCTAAAGGACAATATGCTGAGTGAAATATCTCAGTCACAAAAGGACAAATACTGCATAGGGCCAGTATTGTAAAACAGGACTGACATCGGGCTTGAGGGAAGACAGAGAAAGAGAGGAGGAATGAAGTATACTGCATTGAAACAGATGAGGGAGAGACTGTTTAAAAGGGATATGTGATTGGGTTTTATTGTCACAACAGGAGTCTAGAATGAGGGCTGTACAGTGGAGTAACTTGGGGGGAGGGATTATATAACAATGAGAGAGAAAAGTGAATTGTGGGGTGGGAGTGGGCAGGGAGAAAAGTGCAACAATGAATGACTGGAAACCCTAAGTCTCTGTAAACTTTCATTAAAATTAATTTTAAAAAAATAATTCTGTTTAGGAAAAGACCCAGCCCTCAAACTGGCATATCTTAAAAAGGATGCATTCTTGAAACAATTCCTGCAACTTTTTTCTCTATCATAGATGTTAGTGCACAGGCAACACATAGGTGTATTTGGTGCCATGTGTATTTTGAAGATGCAAAAAGCTCAAAATGTGTAAATTGGACTGTACTATTAATACCCTAAAGTAACCACAAACCTCCTTGCTGAAAGTGAGGAGGACCTGAAATGCTTGCTGAGGAGGGTCAAGGACTGCAGCCTTTAATATGGATTGAAGCTCAATATGAAGAAAAGAAAGATTTTCACCACTGGGCTTATTGGTAGCATCATGATGGATGATGAAGAGATTGAGATTGTTCATAGCTTCAATTTGCTTGGCTCTACAATCAACACTCTTGGTACTAGCAGCCAGGGAATTAAAAGACTAATTGTATTGGGAAAGTCTGCTGTCAGAGACCTTTCCAAAGTACTGAAGAGCAACAATGTCAGTCTGGAGACTAAGGTGCGCCTGATACAGGCTATGGTCTTTGCAATTACTTACTATGCATCAGAGAGCTGGACAACGACTAGGGATGATAGAAGAATTGATGCTTTGAGCTTTGGTGCTTGAAAAGAGTATTGAATATACCATGGACTGTTAGAAGAACAAACAAGTTCATCCTGGAGAGGGTGAAGCCAGGCTACTCCTTGGAGGCAAGGATTCTGAAGTTCTGACATTCTTTGGACATGTTCCAAGGCAGGATCAGTCCTTGGAGAGGGACATCATGCTAGGGAGGGTGGAGGGACTGCACAGGAGAGAAAGGCCCTTGATGAGATGGATTGATTCAGTCACTGGGGTAATGGGAATAGGCATGTCAGAGACAATAAAATTGGCAAGGGATAGAGCAGGGTTTAGGGCTGTTGTACATAGGGTCACTATAAGTCACAAGCGACTCAATGGCACATAACAACAACCTCAAAGCTAAAGGATCTGCAAGATTGTTGTCGTAAGACACATTAAGGGTGGATTTGACAAAGTCTTGAAACCTTTGATAGCTTCCCCCTCTCCTCATTAAAAATATTTTATGTTAAAAGTATGAGTAGCGATTTCAATAAACCTGAGGGAAGTGTATACATGTACAAAATAGAAGCCTTTACTACAATAAATGCTCTTATCTCAAACCTGAAAAGGTAAGGAATGGCATGATCGGTCTGTATATTCTCATTGCCGCATTTCAATTGGACAATCATAGATGTGAATTATGTGGTCATCTCCAATGGATACAATTTTTGAAGCATTTCTATTGTATTTCACTCCCCAGACTTGATCCTAGTGATCAAAGAACGTGTGAACACAAGTCCTTGTTCCAACATCCCAAACTTGGACATTTGTTGGAGGAATTGGAGCCAAAGTGAGTGCCATCAGGGCAAAATGCAACATTCAGACCCAGGAAGTGTAGCCACTCAGGATTCCAGCCAAGTTGGCATGCTGTCATCAGAGATCTTGATGTAGGCCTCATCTGAAGCAGTGATGAGCTAAGAATATGGGGGACAGGTCAAGAAACAGATGGCATAGCATGGCCATCCAGCATGTGGAGAAGTTTCCCAGTTGCAACATAAATATTGATAATTTCATCTATGACTCCACTGGTCAGGTATTTCCCATTGGGAGTATATGCAATGCTATGGATGAATTTTGTGTCCAGGGATTATTCCCTTTTACCAGTTTTTATACCAAAAAAATGTTCAGTTTTGCTGCATGAGTTCCTGTGGGCAGATACTGAGAGGAGAAAAGGCGAAGATCCAGGCATTCTCTGGCCATGCATCTATTGACTTTATCTGTTTGCCATCTTCCAAGTCCCAGAGAGAAATGTGAGCATCAAGAGACCCGGACGCAGAAATGGGCTGAGTGTGGCCATTGTCCAAAAACACCACCCCAAGCTGGTGTCCCTCCAGACTCCACTGTTGGTCCAGCCTCTCATCATACCATTTCCATACTTCAACTAAGTCATCCAGGGAGCCTGTGACCACCATCTCAGAAATTTCTTTCCTGTCTCCCAGACAGCTGGCCAAATGGCATCATCATGGGCTCACACTTGTTTAAAGAGTAATGATTGGTCATTTCCTACAGCAAAGATAATGCATTAAAGGTCAGACAGTTCATCACACAGCCTTGTGGCACTTTTCAGGAGAATATTTTTTTAAAGACGTGGGACTCACCCTATTTCCTGTTCTGCCTCTTGCTATCTCTTGAAGAGATTCTCCATATCTCAGCACGTGCAGACCCACCTGTTTCTATTTTAACAGCTGCTTGGCATTGTGTTGTGCCTGCACCACCATCTATTTGACCTCTCTCCTTGACGGTTAGTGGGCATGCAGTTACAGACAACACTGCAGTAAACATCCTTGATCCTGGCGTATTTGTCTTTGCCCAATTATTGCCATTATGTCTGTCATAAAGATGCTTCAAAGTGGAACTGTTTAGCATGCAGAATGTGGACATTTTCAAAATGCCATTTATTTAAGTGGAAGTTTAGAGCATGCGATCCAATGATTTGTACACATTTCATGACACTGATTGCAATGCCCGCTAAAAACTCTCTCTTAATTTCTCCCTCTTTGCTCTTTCCTTCCATTCCCAGCTTATCGTGCCTTCTGAGCTTTATCCCTGAGTAAGTGCTGCCCTGTTGATCTCCTATGGTTACTTGTTCTAAGGACTTTCTGCCTTCCTCCTGTTAATGTTCACTTTCTAGGTCTGTCTAGTGTTTGTCTCAAGGCTGAGCCCCTGAGGTAATTCAGTTTCACACTCAGTCTCAGGTGTTATACCATTTGTTCTCAGACCAGCAAACCTATTCCTTTTTTATTATTTTGAGTTTTATTTCACATTTTTCTCCAGCTTTATCCAAATGAACTCAGAGTCTTATCATGGAATCAGAACCAACTCATAGCTGACCCTCCAGTGGGTTTTTCTGAGGCTGTAAACCACACAGGATGAGCTTGTGTATCTTTTGTGTAGCTGCTGGTAGAGTTGAAGCACCAGAGAGGTGGCACCACTTTTGGGTTAACCCAACTCCTGTGGACAATGTCACCAGAGTTCCCTTCCCCACGCTATCAGGGACCTTTCCAAACAGTCAGTGGGAGGTACCATCTAGGTCTCAGAGTCATGTAAGTTGAGGTCCTTTAGTTCATTGGATGAATTATTGCAATGTGCATTTGATGGTTTTTACTTTTTTCTTCCTTGGACAAAGAGAAACCAGTAATTGCTCTTTCTTCTTGTTCTGTATCGTAGAGTCAAATTCGACTCCTAGTTAAGCCTCCCTCCAGCAGGTTTTCAGAGGAAGTCAGTCACAAGAGACTGCCCATCTTTCTCCCACAAGTCCCCCATTTGGTGGCTGCTTACAAACTCAGAAGCTTTTAAGACCCCAGTCACTACCCTCTAAAGTAATGAACATTGTGGGCCAATTGAAGGGTGTGTCTGCTTTGTTGTTTAAATCTTATAAAGCTCTAGTGGCTTGGAGTGCAGGGAGTTTTTCTGCTAACCCAATAGTGATTCAGATCTCTCAGGTGCTTCAAATCCACCAGCGATTCTAAGACAGAAGGATAGGCCATATCCTCCCATGTAATTTATAGCTTGAGAAATTGGCCAGAGGGTCAGCTACACAGTGGTTCCCACTCCATAGCAATGAGATTGAAGGGCTTTTTTTCGCATTTAGCACTTTCCTTATTGCTTCAGTATCTAATCTTATTTCACTCTTCTCTTTGTTTTCATGTGACTATATTTAGATGAAGTTTACCAATTTTAGTTTATATCAGACCATGTATTTAAAGTGCATACAGGGCTAAAACACTCAGCATATGAGCTTAGACATGTTCAGCCTGGCAAGGTTGTGGGTGGAGGCAGATGCAGTGGGGGTGAGAACTTGCTACTCCAGTGAGAGGAGGGCTGGCACTGAAGTCAGGACTGCTGTCTCTGGAAACCTAGGAATAGTTGCATAATGGGGTTGGAGTAACGAGAAGCCTTCCTGAGGGAGGTTTCCACCCTAGCCTTTGTAATGCTTAGAGTATTATCAGAGTCCCACAGCCCTGTACATTAAATACTATTAATGTTTACATTTTCCAGATGCAGAAACTGAGATTGGAAGCCTTTCCCAAATCCAGCCTCCCAGCTTTTAATCTTCCTCCTCTTCCGTCCTCACTGCTGCACTTCAACACACACACTCTCACACCCTGAGGCAAGGGTGTCTTCTGAAGTCTTCCTGAGCCACACTAGATGGGCTAGTAGATCCCTGAGTTGTGAACACTGCCCTAGTCTTATTTCTAAAGAACCCAAGGGGCCAGATCCCACGTGTCTGGGCATTTGAGTCAGATTGCACCCAGCTCTGGGACCCAAACCACACAATTTACCTCATTCCCCAGAAATGCCAGATGATTCCATCCTTCTTGAAAGGCCAAAACCCCTTTCTTTCTGCCCATCACAGTCTATGAAATAAGAACTATAGTTTCAACTGAGCAACTTTTTGCTTCCTTCTTGTAGATTTCCTTCTACTCATTGCTGACAAGGAGGAACCGACTCATAGCTGACCTAGTCAGAGCGTAATTAGTCTTTCTGTGTGAATAAAGTTCTTTTATCTTTTCTTCAGATTTAGAAAAACCTCAAGGCTCTATAGGTGGTCATGAGTGAATAGGTTATGAAGGGGACTGAATATAAGGCAGTTAACCTCACAGTGACTTCTAGCCCTGATGCATTTCTTGCTTCTAAACCTCATAAACAAAATAATTCTTTCTGGAGTTCAAGGTCTGTCACTTGGCTGTATAAGGAAAATTTTCAGAAAACGGCGCTGCAGAAAGCCTAATGGAAGAGGCTTGGAGCTGCTGCATCATGTATCCGTTCAATCTCTTCAGATGCTCAATTCTAGCCAGACTAGAGCACACCAACAACGCTAACCTCTAATTTATCTTTTTTGCACTCTTACGTCCTATGAACAAATCACTACTGCGCACGCCTGCGGAATTTACGGTACTTAGGGACTAGGAGTTCTTCGCCTGCTTTGGCTCCCCCGCGTGTCAACAGCCGGAATGACATTTTGGACACATTTGGCATTCTTGGGCGCCGCCTTAGGAATCTGTGCAAAGCTGTCCACCCATTTCCCCCCCTGGCTGGAGGGTAGGTGCAATGGCCAGTGTGAGGGAGGCTGAGAGTTAAAAGATACACTGTGTCTTTGTTCTAAATGATCAGAAATTTAGTGGTTCTTCGTTTGGCATCAAACTTAACAGATGGTTGCACATATGTGAATATACTAACAAAGAATGAAATAGAGTTAAATAAGTGAATTGCATGTTGTTTTTGCTGAGTACTGTGAGTAGGAATCGATCCACAGCTGACCCTCCAGTAGGTTTTCCGAGGCAGTAAATCACACGGGAAGAGACTGTCCATTTTTCT
>NW_006399816.1:10535889-10556000 GCF_000299155.1 Elephantulus edwardii
CCCGGGTCCAGCCGTGGCTGCGCAATTCCTTACCAATAAGCTACCATTCTTTCAATCAAACTCGTACAAAAATAAAGCAAGGAAACAAAAGCCAGCAGTTTTGTGAATTTCATAGTCGAATTGCTCCGTAGAATTTTCTTGGCTGTCGATTACCTTTTGTGCTGCTAACTGAAAAGTTGATGGATCAAGGTCACCAGCCGCTCCTCGGCTGAACCAGGTGACCTCTGAATGCCAGTGGAAGGCTGCTGTGTGTTAAAGTCAGTTTGAGGGTAGTCCGAGGGTTTGTGGGGGTTTTGTTTTTTTGTTACTTCCCCCTCCCTCGCAAATTTTGTACATTTAATGATTTATTCATTGCAAATACCTTTTAAAAAATTTTAAATTTTATTTTGTTTGGCATATAAAATTTTATATGTTGTGTTTCACACTTTCCTTCATTAACATTGTGTTTCATACAGTAATTCCCACACATTGTATCTTATAATATTAATTACCATTGATCTATGCTCACTATTATCCTGTCTTTTCAGATCCCTGCTGGATCTTTCCCAGTTCTTTCACCCCCTCACACCTCCCACAAAATTCTAAGGCCCTGTGATTTCCCCCTCACCCACCCTCAGCCCTCTTGCCTTTCTCCTTCCCTCCTTGGACCGTCATACATATTATGCTAGATATTCGTCTATTTTTACAATAATAGTCTTATGCAGTATTTGTCCTTATAAGTCTGAGTTAGTTCACTCAGCATAATGCTCTCCAGTCTTTCCCATGTTATGTAGTATTTTTCTAAATTGTTGCTCATGAGTGCTGCATAGTATTCCATCATATGAATGTACTACAGTTTCTCAATCCATTTGTTTGTTGTCGGACATTTGGGCTGTTTCCATGATCTTGCGATTGTGAATAACACTGCTATAAACATCGGTGTATGAAATTTCATCGGTATGAAATCTCCTTTTGTGTCTCTGTTCTAATGTCCTTGGAGTATATTCCTAACAATGTAATAGCTAGCTAGCTGGGTCATATGAAATGTCTATGTCCAACTTTTTAAGGAAACACCAAACTGCCTTGGAGTGGAATAGTATGCATCACTCAGGAGCAACATTTAAAAAAAATTCTGTGTAACATGAGAGAGGCTAGAGAGCATTTTGCTGAGTGAACTCAGTCTCATAAGGACAAATACTATATAAAACCATTATTGTAAAAATTGAATGGTAACTAGCAAGATGTGTATAAAAATCTGAAGGGGGTAGAGGAATGGGCAGGATGGCTAAGGGGGGAGGAGAAATCACGGAGTCACACAGTTTGGTGGGTGGAGGAAGAGAGTGAAGGAATTAGGAAAGATCCATTGAGGACCTGGAAAGATGGGATAATAGTAGGCATAAATCAATGATGATTAATTTCATATGACACAATGTATGGGAATGATTGTATGAAACACAATATGAATGAAGGAATGCATAAACACAATGTATATAAATTTTGTACCCAAACCAAAATACATTTTTTTTAAAGCAAACAAAAAAAGTGGCTTGAATAATACATTAACATGGAACTGCCAGAAATTCAAGCTAGATTCAAAGGAAGCCATGGGATAATAATGCTGTAAATTTTTACAGAAGCAGACTGCTGGTGTGGCTGGTGGGAACCTCACTAACTTTTCTGTTAGCTTAACCACTGTGCCAAGAGGGGTCCTTGAAAATAGTTGTTGTGTAGTGACTAGTTAGAACCAACTCATAGCTGACCTTCCAGTGGGTTTTCAGAAGCAGTTAATCACACGGGAGGAGATTGCCCATCCTTGTCCTGTGGGAGATTTGAACTATGTGCCTTCACGATTGCAGTGCAGCTTCTTACCACTAGGCTATCAGAGCTCTGTAAAACCACATTAAAACTAGCTTTTCACAACCTAAAGATAGAATTCAAATGCAAAGAAAAACATTAATTCTAACTCCTTTATAGAGCTAGATGAAAAAGACTAGTGGTTTGATAAGAGTGTCTCTGACTTACAGTAAATGAGTGTGTCACTTCTGTGTTGTCATTCATCCATTCATTCCGCAAACACTTATTATGCACCCAGGATGTTGTTCTAAGTGTTTAGAGTACATCGTTGAAATAAGCAATGACTGTGCCCTTGGAAACTTGCATTTGAGTGGAAAGAGCAGTGATGTGATGTCTGGGAGTCAGTTCTGATGCTTTTCATTTCCATTAATCCTTCTGTTTTACCCCTTCCTGCTCTCTGGGCTTTATCTTTGGGCAAATCATGTTCTCTTGATTTCATATAGTTGATTATTCTTAGGCGTGGGTATCTTCCTGGTGTTACTGGCCACCTTATTGGCCTGAAATTTGAGCCATGGTATAAGCTTTGTACTAGATTTGAAGGATAACTAAGGACAGCCTTAGAGTTTGTACAGGTCTCTATTGGAACTCTGGTGACCTAGAGGTAAGAAGCTGCGCTGCAATCCAAAGGTATGTGGTTCTAATCTCCCAGCTGCTCTGAGGGAGAAGGATGGGCAATTTCCTCCTGTGCTGACTCTGAAAACCCACCCTTTCAATATGGTCAGAGGTGGTAGCTGGGCACCATCTATTTCTTCTGGCCTCAGAGTCATGGAAATTGAGGTCTGTGTCATCCACTAGTTCTTGGACTAATTGTTTCTCTACGTCTTCACTTCGCTTTGTTTTTCTTTGTTCTGGATAGTGAGAGACCAATAGTTCTACCTTAAATGACTGATCCCAAGGTTTTAAGACCCCAGCTGTTACTCAACACAGCAAAATGTAGAACACTGTGGACTGTTATGCCAGCTGACCTTGATGTCTTCTGCGACTATGATCCCACAGCCCCAGAACCAGCAATGCAGGGTTTTGGTTGTATTTGGAGGGGGGGGGGGCATGTGTGTGTATTTTTGTGTCTTTCCCGTCCTTTGTTCCTTTAAATACTTCCTTAGGGGTGAGATAAGGCAGCAAGTGGAACACTAATCTTTGAAAACTGCCAATCTAGTTGAAAAGTAAAGCTCATATAAGCCCAGAGGGACTGCCTCTGTCAAGCTTCGTAAGAAAATACACTGAGTGCATCCACTTCCATAATAGCTTGTCTCCAGAAACCCTATGAATCTGGAGAGAGGATGAAAGGCACCCAAGCGTCAAGGACTCTCCTTCATAGGGTCGCTATGAGTCGCCTAAGACTCGACGGCACTTAACAACAACAACAACAACAACAACAGAACTGAGGGTACAAAAGAGCTTTTTAGCCCTTCAACTAGCAAGTGCTCTAAATGCACTGAATAGAAAGCCTTGCCCATGAGAATTTCAGTGGGGCCAGTTTACAATGAAAAGTTGAATAAACCCAGAGTATCAACTGAGAGCTACACAGTATTTGGAAAATATTAGAAGTCGTTCTGTAGGTTTCAGGTCAGAGTTTAATACAAGAATTAGGGGTTCTTATAAACACTGAAAGATCTGGTGGAGCAAAGGTTGGAAAAGTTCCCGAGAAAGACAAAACAGGCCTCAGGCTAAAGTTCCAGGCTCACTGGGAAGGAAGCAGCCACAGTTCTAGGAGCCGGCAGGAAGCGGCCGTGGTATTTCCGGCTCCCCACACACTTGGCGACAGCAGCTGCCTCCTGTGAAGGCAGCTCGACTGGCCTAGTCTGTAAGGAGTTGCACTCTTAACCCAAAAGCAGTGCTTCTCTATTGGTTTGAATCCACTGCCAGCTCTCTGGGAGAAAGATAGGCAATCTCCATCCCATTCAATGTACAGCCTCTGAAAACCTGTTGGAGGATCAGCTACCAGTCTGTTCTGTTCCAACTTGATGAGCAATGAGTTGCGTGGTTGGCTGAGTCTCCTGTGAGAAGCTTCTCTTTCTGACCTCTCAAATCTGTGAGAAGACAAGCCCTTACAAAGAAGGATATTGATGCTAGCTGACTATCTTAGATGGTCACTCGAAAGATCTTAAGACTCCCGACGCTACTCACTAAAATAGCAGATCATTGTCTTTATGATCTAAGTTGTGCCAGTTGACGTAGATGTCCCCCCACACCTATAACCCTTCACTTTCCAGACTAGAAACTTTGTTCCACGAGGATATGTCCCGGACATTTCCATGACTGTGACCCTGTGTGCCCTACTGCTTGTACTAATATAGGTGCAGCACCTACAGTTGTGTGTGTGTGTGTGTGTGTGTGTGTGTGTGTGTGTGTACACACTATTAAGTATCCACAGCCAAAGCTCTATCTGCAGGTGGGTATGAACCATCCCACACTTCTTTTTAGCCTGTGTGTCTATTTGTGCATTACTTGCTAATGCTGTGGTTGCAGGATTGTTGGTGTTGCAGTAGTTACCCTAGTTTCTCCTTTATTCTTCCCTCCCCAGTGACTCCCTTTGCTCTTGTGGGGCTATGTGGACTTTCCCCACACTGAGGGACCCCCACACACTCGAGAAACCCCACCTCCCCACTGCTGGATACAGCTGCAGGTGGAGCTGCTGGATTACAGAGCAGTCATATGATCAGCTTTAATGCACTGAGACAAACCTCCACATTTCTTTCCTTTCATCAGTTTTTGAACATGTCACAAAGGAGCTTCTCCATTGGGGTGTTCCCTATGGTTTTGCGGAAGAAGAGGAGTTCAATGCGTTCTGAAGTGATAAACCTCAGTGATGGGAGGAGCAGGAGCAATTTCCCAAACCTGAGCAGGAGAGAGGACACCGTGAGTGTGGTTTATTATCGCTGCCCAGCCCCTAGTCCCTGGTGAGGAAGGGGAGACCAGGGAAGGGGTAGACTCCAGTCACCACAGGCTTGCTCCCACTTACCCTGACCCTTCTTGAGTTCTCTTCTTTGGGGAGCTCTGGCGGCTTAGTGGTAAGAAATTGTATTGCTAACCCAAAGGTATGGAGTTCAAATCCTTTAATTGCTCCGTAGGAGAAAAATGAGCTTTCTCCTCCTGTGCAGTTTACTGCCTCTGAAAACCTGCTGGATCCCAAGTCCATGGCTGGTTTTGGTCTCCTCCATGGAAACCTTTGACAGCTGATTGCTTAATCTTGCTTATCGACCCACTAAAACCACTGCCAATCAAGGTTATTCCTACTCCTAGCGAGTAGAGTAGATTTGGCCACTTGTCATCCACCCAGTGGATCTGGCTAGCAGGCAAGTCCCTGCCCTCAGTGGATGGAGTCGCCTGGCCCTGTCCCAGCTGGTCCTCATGCCCAGGGCCCAGGCTTCACTGAGCGGTCCTGCCCTCTCCAGTCCACCCGTGATTCCTTGCAACCAAAGTAGAGACTCTTCCCTCTGCTTTGCAGCTCCCTCAGCCTGGACCATCAGTTTGGTGAAGAGGAGGGTGGGAGCTCCTTGCTGCACTAGCTGACAGGTGACAACCCTGAGAATGCCTTGGCAGACCCTCCGCCTGTGAGGTAGGCCCCCCCGCCACTGAGGACCCAGGGGTCATTTCAGTGTCATCCTTGGGGCTGTGGCAGTGGGTGTTGTCCTCGCCTCCTACCTCCCCAGTGGTGCCCTCTGCCCTCCGCTTTGATGACCACATTTACGAGGCTTGACAGTCTCCTAGCAGCGGCTGTGTGTCCTTCCCACTGAAGCAGCAGGAAAGCATTCCGTGCAGTGTGGGATTGACTTTGTATACTTTGAATCTTAAAGAACAATTGCTTCTTCTCCTAGTATAATTTCCTCAGATTAGCAGTAAAAAGAAGATGCACTTATTAATACTATATGTCTTCAGAAAGAGCAGCTCCTAATAGAGGCCAGCTACTCAGGCTTGTACTTGCTGGTGCCGGGCCAGGCGAGGGGTTCCCAGAGCTCTGGCTTCCCCCTGTCCCTACTGTCCCACCTCCACTGTTCCCTACCCCACTCCCTCAAGTGCACCCAGAACCAGCTGCTGGCCATGTTAAGGCTACTGCAGATGGTTTGCTGCAGGGCACCCCAACTGACCTTTTCATCCTCTCTCAAAAGCTAGCTTTTCCTGCTTATACTTTTTAATATCCGTTTCTCCCAATTGACTCTTCTTTCTGTGTTCCTTCCTGCCCACCAAGTGTCACTCCAGTTCCTAAAATCTTCTGTGTCTGTCACATTCTCTCCACTCCCTACGGCCACTCTCAAATACCTAAACTCCATGGAATGCCCTGGGTGACGGCAGTGCTGTGGCCCTTCCCTAATACCGTGCTCTGTACTCACTGCCTCCCGCTGTGCGTGGAGTCCAGTCCTGTGCATGCCATGCTCCTGCTCACACACCTGCAGTGGCTCCCCAGTGCCCGCTGGTCAGTCATGGTCATCTGCTCACTGACTTTCTCCCTAAGAATGCATCATGCTCATCTCTCTCTCAGCCTTTGTAAATGATGCCTTCTCTTCCTTTTACGTTTACCCTTCCTTCCTGGTCCAGCTCTGCCTCCACAGAGTGCTGCTCAGTTCTCTTCTACACCCTCACCCCCAGCGTTTCTGTCTCAGACACGTGCAACACTTGACACCTACACGGCACAGAGCTTGTCATTGGGCTGGAAGTCCTGAAAGGCTGCAACCTGCATCTCAGGACGCTGACTCCCTGCTCCCAGGGGCTGGCACACAGGCACTGGGTATGTGTGGGAGAAGTGAGGCCTTTTGTCTTGTCCAGGGAGTGGAGGCCAGAGAGTGCCTCAGAGAGGCGCGCAGGGGGGCTGGGAACGGTGGGCAGGTGCTCAGTCACCTCACAGGCTGGCTGGGGTGGTGGGCCTTGCTGTGCTGGTTCAGCATCACTTGCGACTGGTCCTGCAACGCCTCCACGTGCTCAGGATCTTTGAGGCCCCGCGTCTCTGCAGGGAAGCAGCACCAGTGAGGTTGTCTCCCACCCGTCCTGCCCCTCAGCCTGACACTCAGCCCAGACCCCCAGGAGGAACCAGCCCAGCCTGCTCCTCTCCTGTCCTGCCCCCTACTCCCTGGGGAGCAGTGCACCTTTAGGGTAAGAGACCGAGAGAAGACAGAGGGGGACACTGGCATTCCCATCCTCCCTCCCCAGCCATTTCTCCAAAGGTGCAGCTACCCGGCTTGAAGAGGACCAGGGCCTTCATGCAGGCAAACTCCGTTGGGTCTACCGCCAGGGCCCGGAACCGGGAGATGGTTTCCTGTAGGATGTGAATCTCCACACTAGCCAGCTTGATCTGGCCCTGAGAGCTGCCGGCAGAGGGGGCCTCGGGTGGGGCCAGCAGAGGGCAGCTGTCCAGGGGCAGGGACCATTGTATGGCTCCCAGGAGGAACAGCTCACTCCATGCTTCCTCCAGCAGGATCACCTGTGCTCAGAGAGGATGCACTCAGACAGGAGCACTCCTTCCACTCAGCTGGGAACCCCTGGAGTGCCCCCAACCCTGGGAACAGAAGGACTTCCTGGGTGTCCAGAACTTTCTCTTGACCTGTGATTCTACATCCTCCCTGCCCTGGACCGCCAATCCCCCTCAGCCCAGAACGCAGGGAATTGGTATCAGTCTATCTCATATTGGTATCAGCTTCTGAATACCATTCAGAGCAGCAACTGGAATATCTAGGAAAGCTTGATGAGTGGTGCCGTGGAAGAAAGGCGTGGCCAACCACTTTTACAATGATTAGAGCAAAGACAACCCTATGGAGCAGTCCTGCGCTGCGATACATGGGGTCGTTGTGAGTCAGAGCTGACTTAACAGCAGCTAACAGCAGAGTGATGCAAATGGTTTGCACACTTGGCCACTAACTGAAAGACTGGAGGCTTGAGTAGGCCCAGAGATACCTCAGAAGAAAGGTCTGGCAATGCAGTTGTGAAGAAATTAGCCCCTAGAGTGCAGTTGTACTCTGACCCACCTGGGGTCGCCATGGGTCAGAGCAGACTTGGTAGACCTGGAAAGAAGCCCTGGTGGTTGGGAGGCCACAGGCACACTCCCCCAGAGCATCCTCTGGTGAGTGCCCTCGAGCAGTCAGAGTGACTCATTCAATCAAACCCTGACTCTGGCTGAGGGCCCAGACCTCTGCTCCCCTGTCAGAGGGCATTCGAGAGGTGAAGAGGGTGAACCGAAACTCGAGTCCTGGAGGCAGAGGTCAAGGGACCCCAGAGTCTACCACTGGGGTTCACACTCAAGACATGGGGGTTTGTCTAAGAAACAATGATCCCAGGATGGGGAAGCCAGAGGCACTGTCTTCAAATGCCTGGTCCAAGTAGCCCAACAATGATTACTAGTACCAGAGAGAGAGAGAGAGATGAACTCCCTGAGACAAGTAGCCCTGACCATCCCTGACTCAGGGACATGTCCGATCATCACCGTCATGGGGATCTGTGCCCCGTCCTCTCCCGGCCCCACAGCAGCGCGTACCTGGTCCCTGAAGGGCAGGTTGGAAAACACTGGCAGGTTCTTGGCCCACTTGACCGCCATGAAGAGGAGGCGCGCTGAGGTCTCGTGGATGCTGTCCAGGCTGCATGGCTGGGAGGAGTATGGGGACAAGGGCAGCTCGGGTTCATTGCTGGTGACATCGATGTGCTCGTCAGCTGTGGGGGAGGAGGGGAGACATGGGCCCCTGCTCTGCAGGCCCTGGGGTCGGGTGGGGCTGGGAGTCAGGGTAGCGGGCTCCACCGTGGCCTGGAGAACAGGGATGCAGAGTTAGTGCATTTCCTGCTTCCACGTACCGTCTTCCGGCTCCAGCTTAGCGCAGGTTTCTGCGGTTATGAGGCTGGCCATGAAGTGGTGGTGGCCGGGAGGTGTGAGCGTGCCTGGCCCCAGGGCTCTCGCTGCAGACACGGGTGTGGGCCCTCGAGGGCTGGGCCCTGCTGGAGGGGGCACCACCAGGGCCTCGGGCCGGGACTCGGTGCTGGGCTCCAGGCGGACCTGGGCTGTGCTCCGGGGCTGGCGCTCATTCTGCACGGCTGGGGAGATGGACGGTCAGCAAACCTCGCTGCACGCTCCCTCCCTGCCAGGCCCGGACCCCAAAACTCACCGTCTTGGTTCATGCCAGCCTGCAAGCACTTCTTCAGCCGGCACGCCTGACACTGGTTGCGGTGGGCCTTGTCCACCGGGCACATGCCTGCACCCACCTGGCACCTGTAGAAGAAGGGGATCCCCACACCAGGGGTTAGTGCTGGTGGGGGACCCACAGCCTTGGACCTTTACTCTGACCTCCTCCATCGTTCCCTCGGCAGAGTCCTGTCCTGGAGATGAGGCTTCATCGCTCTGCTCCTCACCTGTGGATGAGACTCCATCACTGTGCCCCCTCACCTGTGATGAGGCTCCCCCATTCTGCCTCCTCACCTGTACGTGAGCCCCCTCCACTGTACATTAGCTTCCACCTGTAGATGAGGTCCATCACTGTGTCCCCTCACCTGTACACGAGCCCCTGCCTCTCTGCCCCTCACCTGTAGATGACCCCCCTCACCTGTACACGAGCCCCTGCCTCTCTGCCCCTCACCTGTAGATGACCCCCCTCACCTGTACATGAGCCCCCTCTGCTCTGCCCCTCACCTGTAGATGAGCCTCCGCCGCACGCTCCTCTTGAAGAAGCCGCTGCAGCCGTTGCAGGCGTAGATGCCATAGTGCTTCCCGCTGCTGCTGTCCCCACACACGCGGCACTGGAGCGACGGGCCAGCGCCTGCACAGGTGGACAGGCCACCAGGCTGGAGGGATCGCACCACCCTCCTCTCCACAGCAGCCCCCTGTGTCCCTTTCCCTGCCCACAGGTTTGTGACACACTCAGGGCAGCACACCCAACCCCTGCCGCCCAGCAAAGCTCATCCCTCTGCCTGCTGCTGCCCTCACCCTCCTAGGCCATGGCCGAGTTCCAGCATGATCACTGCCTCCCTTTCCCCTGCCCCTTCCTTCTCCCTGCCGGTGACATCAGCCTTCACCCTCCCACACACTTTCCACCTCTCTGGGCATTGCTTTGCTGTTAAGTCCTCTGTTCATCCATTCCTGGGAGCTCAGCTGTCCATTCTGGCTCTGATGGCCCCTAAGTTCCAGGGCTGCCAGCTCACCCTCTGCTGGCACTTCCCACAGCCTTAGGGGCTAAACCTGACTCTCTGGCTCACACCCTGCTCCCCAAGGGCTCAGACTTCACCTCCTCGATGAGCCATACCTGTTAGATCCTCACCCAGACCCCACCTGCCTGGGGATTCCTTCCTGGAGGCAGCCACAGCTGCAGGCGCAGTGACAGCTACGTTGGCACTCATGGGAGCTATTGGCCTGGAGCTGGGCCTGCCTCCCAGTCCCCTGAGCTGAATTCAGGCTCTGCTGCTCTCTCCCCTCTCTCTGTGTCCTGTCTCTCCCTCCACTTACCCCTGGACCCAGCTATCACTCTCTGCCTCTGTGTTCCTTCCCCCTACCTTTCCTCAATCTCTCTTTTTCTCCTGGTCTCTACCCCTGTCCTCTCTCTGTCTGAACCCAGGTCCCTCACTGCAGCAGCTCTGGCTGTGGAAGATTTCTCCCAGGGCAGCCGGCCGAACGCAGTTTATGATCCTCTTAATCTTTACTGTCTCCACAGGGGATCAACCAGCCACACCTGCAGCGTCACCAAGGTGCCCCCGTTCAGCTGGTCAGGCCTGCTGCCCTGCACCGGTTCCCATTTCCCCCAGTGCCCGGGCCCGTGGGAACCTTGGGAGCTTGCCGTCAGCTACTGGACATTCAGTGCCAAACCTTGAAGGGAGGTGCGGACTTCACTCTCCAAAGAGCTTTAATCTTTTTTCTGTTGTTTTGCGTGAGTCCAAGGACAAGAGTGTGGGGTCAGTGTGTGTGTGTGTGTGTGTGTGTGTGTGTGTGTGTGTGTGTGTGTAAGGCTTCCAGATGAGAGGGAGCACTCACTTTGGGTACTTGTCCTGACTCAGCTCAATGGGTTTTCACCTAAACACTTGATAAGAATTTGAGTGGCACTGTGATTAAAGCATTCAACAGCGAATCAAAAGGTCCGTGGGAGAGAGATGAGGTTTAAGTGAGATGGTAGCCTTGGCAACACTATGGGAAAATTCTTCTGTATCCTACAGGCTTGCTGTAAGCGGGAATCTACTGCATGGCAATGGTATAGGTTTAGTTTTGGGGTTGCATGTCCAGAGGGGGGCTCCTATCACATGTGGGAGTGAAGTCTGAGATTGACCTGCAGCCTGGCTTTGGAGGCTTGGGTTTCTATCTGACGTGCAACATGGGATGGGGTGGGGGGGTGGCCCCCTGAGGCGGACTAAAGGCCCTCAGTGCCCGCTTCCTCCTGCTAGCAGACTCCCAGGTTTCCCCTGTTCTGAGGGGAGGTGAGGTCAGCAGAGGCCTCCAACTGCTTTAATCAAGCAGGGAGAGTGGAGAGAATAGACATGGACTCATGAAGCAAACCCCTCCTCCCTCACCCCAGTCATAATTCATCTGAAATTCAGTTTCCATTTGTTAAAAGGTGATGACAACAGCATCTAACACCATGATTATAAAAAGCTCAAGAGAGGTTTACACAGAGAGAAACATCGCACTGCCTTGGGTACTAGGAAGAGAACGGAGAGGAGGAAGAAATAAAGGAATAAATAATGAATACGTATTAATATGGATGAAGGGAAAGATAGTATGGTATAAATGGATGATCAGACACTGTGGGTTTTGTAATCAACGTTATGGAACAAAATGAACATGAATGACTGGGGAAAAAAATCCCAATATGCTTTTAAACTTTGATTCAAATCACATCACAGGTGTGTTTGGGTTTGTTTTGTTTGTTTTTTTAAGCCATCTAAGGGGGGAAGAAAATAAATTACCCACCTCATATGTTGTTGGGAAAAGTGAAATAATTCATGAGAGGTGCTTTAGTCCCAAATAAGTGCATGTAAATGACGGTGTGTTAGCATCATGGCATCTCAAGGGTGTAAGAAGATCACAGAGAAACTACAGTAAAGAAAACCCCAAACCAACCAGTAGAGTAGATTCAGACTTACAGTGACCCCACAGGACGGGGCCGACCTGTGCACAGGGCTTCTGAGGAGGTAAATCTCTATGGAAACAGAATGCCCCATCTTTGCCCCAAAGAGCAGCTGGTGGCTTCAAACCCCTTGGACAGGAGCTGAGCTCTCAGCCTCTGTGCCACCAGGTTAAGAACAGTGTTGTTGTCGTTGTGTACCTTCTAGCTGGTGCCTCCTCATAGCTGACCCTCCAGTGGCTTTGCAGAGGCAGTAAATCTCACAGGAGGAGACTGCCCATCCTCCTCTCTCTGATGGTTGAACTGCATCCCTTCAGGTTGGCAGTGCAACTCCTTACCACTAAGCCCTCCCCCCGCCTCTCTTTTCCTGCCCTGTTCTCTCATCCCTCTCCACTCCCCTCACCTGGCCTCTGCAGAAAGTCTTGGTGACCTCGGCGGACTTAAGCTCACCTCTAGGGTGAGCCTCGTGTGGGGGTTGCTCAGAGCAGGAAGAGCCTGTAGGAAGCTCCCGGAAGGATCATGGAGTTAAGGGTCCTTATGTAAGAGGGGTTAACCCTCACTGTGACAGAGAAGCACTATTGGGGATTTGGAAAGTCAGCTCCAGGGGCTTTGTGGGGTAATCCGCTTTCTGGGGCCTCAGAAGATCGAGGCCACCAGGTTGAGGCGTCTCACCTGTCCTCTCCTTTGCCTGCTCCTCCTGGCAGGCCCTCCAGGACCCTCCAACTGACACTGTCTCCAGTTCCTCCTGGCTACCAAAGCCACGGGGATCTTCCCTCAACCTCTCCCTTTCTTACACAGTGGAGCTCTCTTCTTCTGTTTTCTTCCTCAGGTTGAACTAGTAGGCACATAATTTTCCCTCCGAGATCACCCCGGAAACTTTTCCTGTACTTCTTTGGATCACTTCATAGTGGACATCTCCTGCATCTCTGCCCAGAGCATCCCCACCCACAGGGACACGCCCCAAACCAACCCACCCCCAACCTACCACTCAGACACAGTGGCAAAGGAACTGGGAGGAGGCTGGAGAGGATGAAAGAGCCTGAGGCTGGGCTGAAGGGGTCTCCACGAGGCAAGTACCAAAGAAGAACAAAGGGGCTGAGAAGAAGGGGGAAAGGCCAGGGAGGTTTCAAGCATGGTGACATCATCCACATCAAGGACTAGAAAGTTAGCCCGTAGATACTTGCTGTAGAGCAACCCTATGAAGGAGCCCTATTATTACCCTGGATTTACAGAGGAGGAAACTGAGCCTCAGCTGAGTGACTAGGTCTTGCAGCTACTAATGTTCCTGGGTGGTGCACATGGTCTGCTCTGGGCTATTACCTGAAGAGTTGGCAGTTCCAGGCCACCTGCAGTGCTGCTGAAGAAAGGCCTGGTGATTTGCTGTGGTCAAGTGTTGTTAGTCCAACACATAGCAATCCCATGTGACGCAGAGTAGAACTGCTCCATAGAGACTTCTTTTGGTGGCAGAGAGGAGGCTGTAATCTTTGCAGAAACAGATCACCAGGCCTGCTTCCTTCTGCACGTTCTTCCAGGGAATGTCCGCTGTGAAAGGAAATCTTCTGTCAACACAACTGAATGGACGTGCAATTCTACTCTGCAACGCACGGGGTCGCTGTGAGCAGGCATCAAACTGGTGGCAATGGATAAAGGTCTGGGTAGGTGGTCTGGGCAGGTGTAGGGTTTCCATGAAGCCCTCAGGAACATGTTGGGAGTAGAGAACACCACGTCTGAACCTGGCCGTGGTTTCTCCAGGCAAGCACCCGTGAGGAAAGAGTGGAATGTCATGGCGCAGGAGCTGTGGGTGTAACGAGCTTAACAGACTTTTCGCCCCTGACCACCCCAGGGTCTTCTCTCTCCGTGCCGCCGTCCTGGGTTCTATCTGCTGCATCCCTACCATCCTGCAAGCCCGGTTCATTGTAACCTCTTCTACACTGCCTGCCGTGACTCCGTCCACTCTACAGACGCCTCCAGGTCGTGATCTTGTCCTTAGTTTGAGAGCTCACTCTAGGTCAACTTTCTCTGCTCAGTCCAGATGGGGACTTCAGGAGAATCAGAGGATTCCATGCTCAGGCTTCAGGTTTGCTGGGCGTGTGGATCACAGACAAGGAGTCGGAGGGTTTTCTGCTTGTTTTATTTGTCTCTATCTTTCTGGGCCATCGTGATAGGTGGAGAGAGGATTGAAGTTGTTAATGATTTCATCTTACTTGGACCCAGACCCACAATCAGAAACCCTTTGTGCCAGCAGTTAAGAAATAAAACGAGGTAGATATTGCATCGGGGAAATCGGCTGTCAATGACTTCTCCAAGGTGCTATGGAGCAGCAGCATGAGTTTAAAGCTAAGGTGAGCCCAACTCAAGCCGTCGTTGTTGTTGCTGTGTACCGTCGAGTTGGAACCGCCCCATAGCTGACCATCCAGTGGGTTTTCAGGGGCAGTTAATTGCACAGGAGGGGACTACTCATCTGTCTCCTGCAGAGCAGCTGGGGGCTTTGAACCGCATGCCTTTGGGATTGCAACGCAGAGTCTAACCACTAGGCAACCAGAGCTCCACAGTCTTTTTAGTTACTTCCTCTTCATCTACAGAAGAAAAATGGGCAATTTCCTCCTATGTGATTAACTGTCTCTGAAAATCCACTGGAGGGTCAGCTATGTGTTGGTTCCCACCCGATGGCACATAACAACCACCACAACCACCTATGCCTCTGAAAGTTGGCCAATGAGTAAGGATGGCAGAAGAAGGAGAACCTATGCCTCTGAGCTATGGTTCTGGAGAAGAGAGCTGAAGAACAGTTACATCTTGGGGAAAGTGTAACCAGCATGCTCCTTAGAGCCAAGGAGGATGAAACTTCGTCTCCTATTTTGGGCATGTTCTTAGGAGAGGCCCGTCCTTGGAAAAAGACGTTATGCTTAGAAAGATGGAGGGTAAGTAAAAGAGAGGAAGATCCCAAACAAGACGGATCAAAATGGTGACTGTGGCCACGGGCTTGGATAATTCAGGGATAGAGAGGACAGAGCAGGCATAGGGTGGGGCTCAGCTCTGGGCTTGATATGGTCACTATGATTCATAGTTGACTCGATGGCACCTAACAACAGCATTGCTGTCAAGTCACAACGAACCCATGGCTGACCTGCCAGAGGCTGGAAATGGCACGAGAGGAGATTGTCCATCTTCATGGAGCTGCTGCGCATTCAAACTGCCCGAGAGTTAGTTGGCCAGCTCGGCTCCCTCTAGACTAAGCCGCCAGAGTCTTTTGGTCCTCAGCAGTGGACATGTATTACTTCACAGAGCCGGGGTCTGGCTCACGATGACCCAGCGTGTGTCAGAGCCCAAACTGTGCTCCGTAAGGTTTGCAGAGGCTGATTTTTTACAAGTGGATCACCAGGCCTTTCTTCTTAAACACCTCTGGGTCAACTCAAACGTACCACCTTTTGGATAACATCAACCCCCCCTTAATCATTTGCACTGACCCAGGGCTCCATGTAATAACTTTGAAATGAGGGGGAAATCATCTAAATATGACATTGGTAAAGTCTGATCTTACTGTATCATGTTTATTTTGACTGTATCATGTCACCTCCTGGCCAGGCCCCTCTCTCATCTGGGCCCTTGGTTCCTTGGTGGGTCCCCCAGGCTGGGAGCTGGGTCCTGTGCTGGAAGAGAGGACAGCAGAGCCAGCAGGGTCTGGGGGAGGGGGCAAGGGCATCCCTCCCGATCTGTGACCACCAGCTGCTGGGGCAGACGCCAAAGGATTACTCAGCCCAAAGCCTTGGATCTGCTGACGAGGCTGCCAGAGGCCACCTTACCACTAATGCAATTATTCCCCATGGGACAGGTCAGCAACTTCCTGTGACTCCCAGGAGGCCTAGGGAGGGGAGGAGGTGAGGATGTGGTCGGTAGGACAGAAAAGGCAGGCACAGGCCCCATCCGGGCTGTGGCACTAGGTGCTAGGCTGAGAATAACTGGAGATTCTGCCCCTGCAGCGGAGGGATGGCTTCTGGGGTGATGTAGCTGCTGCTCGTGGCTGGGCTGGAGGCTGTGGCTCTCCCCACTGCCCCCCCTCCCCCCCCAGCAGCCACCACGAGTCCACAGGACTGAGATCTGCAAATACATCTTCTGGGATTTCTTAAAAAATTTTGGTTTTCTCCCCAGACCCCATGTACGTGTCTTCTCTCTCTCTGAGAAAACGTGAAAAACCAAATGCCAATGACTGATGCACGGCAGCTCCACATGTGTGGGATTAGGGCTGGCTCTAGAGAGTCCTCAGTGACTGCTTTTCTGCCAATAAATCACCAGGTCTTTCTTCCGAGGTGTCGCTGGGTTTACAGGAGCCTTCAGCCTTTCAGTCAGCCAAGCTCATGAACTGCTTGTACCAACAGGAACTTTGTGAGAAAACATTGTTGCTGTTACACACAGTCAGCTCGGTTCCACCTCGTAGCAGCCACATAGTCCTGCGTCATCCACTGTGTGTTTGAGCCCTCAGCTGCGATCTCCGGGTCTTTACGTCTCATTGAACATCTTCCTCTTTTTTGCTGACCTCCTTATCCAAATATGACGTTCTTCTCCACAGACTGAGCCTCCTTGTAGACCTGTCCAAATTACAGCCGACAAGGTCTTGCCACCTCACTTTGAAGCAGCATTCTGGCTGCACTTCTAAGACCGGTGTGTTCTTTTTGCCGTCTGTATTGTTGTGGCTAGTGCTGCTGAATTGGAACCCATCCATAGCTGACCTTCAGTGGATTTTCAGAGGTTATAAATAACACAGGGAGAGATTGCCCATCTGTCTTCCTCAGAGCAGCTGCTGGATTTGAACCTCCTGACTTTGGGTTGGTAGTTCAACTCCTACCACTAAGTCGCCACAGCTGTATGTAGTATATTCAATATTTTTTTTGCCAAACACAAATCAAGGAAGAAGAATTCTCCCAAGAGAGCGCAGCCAGTGTAAAGTGCGTGTGGTTCTGGAGCTCGGGGCCCAGGGATTCAGCTTCCAGGAAACACTCCTGTGAAAAGTATCACAGATTTAATTACGTGGCTGTTTCCTGAAGTACTTTTTATAGAGCTTCCATATATAACCACAAGCTAAAGAAATTCCATTCATCCTCATCAAAGAATGATACTTCACCAGCAACTATGACGGGAAAAGGGCAATTTCCTCCCGATGCTTTCCAGACATGGAATGCCAGTGGAGGGGCAGCTATGAGACAGTTCTGACTGGACGACAAGCCATACAAGAAGTACAGCAGGGATGCTTTTTAGAAGTAAGAAGAAGTAAAAGATAGAGCGTCAGCAGAAAAGTGAAAGACCCTCAATAGAAGGGATCCACACAGTGGCTGCGATAAGGGACTCACACGCAGCCAGGGTTGGGAGCATGGGCAGGAGCGGAGTGTTTTGGTGTGTTGTAAAAGGTTTCTATGAATCCAAACAGACTCGACGCCACCCAACAACAACTATTACAGGCTGTGCCGCCGTTTCAAATACTTATCTATATAGAAATATGCCCACCACGTTGTTTCATGTGAAAAAGCCTTTAGCAGAAAATGGGTTGAATGTGTCTCGGAGGGATTTTGGACCAAAGACCAGGCACTCTTCCTTGGCAACACCTCAAGCAATCAATCGTTCCTTGTTGTAGGGCAGGAAGACACTAAGAGACAGTCACCAGCAGGAAAAAGTTCTCAACAAAGCTTCTTTATTTTCTTTGCAAGACAATATTTAGAAATAATCAGATATTCCCTGCTTGCTCTCCCCAGCCCTTGGTTGCTCAAGTCTTTCTCTTTGATACACTTGAAAGGTCTGAGCAGACGCAGCGAAGCCCCTGGGCCTATCCCAGGATGGCTAGACAGGAAAGAGTGTGTCCCCAGGCACATTCGATTCTTGCTGGTCCACCTTGGGGTACCCCCTCCTTCACTTGGTAAATTGTGGTAAAATGTACATAATATATAATGGGCCACTTTTTGCCATTTTAAAGAGTATAATTAAGTGGCACTTGTTTGTTGTTATTGTATACCCTCTAGTGGGAACTGCCCATAGCTGACCCACCAGCAAGTTTTCAGAGACAGTTAATTGTATGGGAGGAGATTGCCCATCCTTCTTTCCTGAAGCAGCTGGAGGCCTTGAACCATGAGCCTTAGGCATTGCAACACAGCTTCTTGCCACTAGGCCACCAGAGCTCCCTCACTTAGAGTATTCATAATACTATACAACCTTAACCTTTATTTATGTAGCTTTCTATTGTGATTTGAGTGAATGTTTACAGAGCAAATGGATCTTTCCATCCAACAATTTATACATAGTTGATTTCAGGACATTGATTATAATCTCCACACTGGAATAGCTCTCATCCCACTTCCTTCCTATGATTCCCATTTCCCCCAATCCCTACTTGCAACAAATTCTTCATCACCATCACCTCATTTGGGCATGGACAGCTTTTACATCATTGAAAAGCTTTGAGCCTTTTCTTGCACTAACGTAAAGCTAAGAACTGTATACACCTGTTCTGATTTACCTGCAAATTTGGCTTAAAGACGCCTTTAGGAGCAGGTCTCATTCCTAAGCTGAGGACCAACTGTATTATAATTGTAAACTCAAAACTGAAAGTTATTACCATAAGAGCTGACCCATAGCTGACTCTCCATTGAGTTTCCACGGCTGTAAAATTATTCAAGAGGAAAATTTCCATATTTCTCCCAAATTGCTGCTGGTGGATTCCAGTCACTAGAGAGGTGTAGTTTATAGGTTAGCAGGGCACCTCTCTGTGGACTACGCCCCCAGAGGTCACAAACATAATCAAGGGGGGAAAAAAATAAAGCTTTTATATTATTTTTTAAAAAGACAGAAAGGCTAAGTTGTGGTAAGCTGCCAACATAAATGCACATGATTAGAATCCCTGGGAGGAAGATGAGTCATCTCCTCCTATGCTATAAGTTGATTCCAACATGATGGACGTAAGAGAGAGAGAGAGATATGAAATAAAACAGAGTCTCTGGTTGAAGAAATAGTTGGAGGTTCGCGTTTACATCAGAACAAAGGCCCGCCTGCCTATCCACTTCTGGAAAGTCAACCACAGAATGTCCTGACACATCTGGGAGCCACGGGTTGGAATCGACTCAGTGGTCACTAGACAGTAAAAATGAAGAAAAGGTAAGAAATTGTGTGCACAGGCACAGCCCAAGTGTTTATATGTGTGTGTATTTCATCCTCGTCACAGCCTGTGGCGTTGGCCTAGTCCATTCATCTTGACTAACATTCAGAGGGTTTCACAGCGATGACATGACAAAGCTGGCATTCAAATCCAGGTAAAGAAGCTGGCTATTTTTTTTTTTTTGAAGCTGGCTATTTTAAGATAGCTTATCTGACGAATGGTGGTGGTGGTGGTGGTGGTTAGGGGCTGTCTGGTTGCCTGCGACTCACAGCCGTCCTGTGAACAGCAGATCTGAGCCCTGCCCTCTCCTGTGTCATTCCCATCATCTCTCACATGTTCAAGCCCAGAGTTGCAGTCCTGGTGTCAATCCATCCTGTTAAGAACCTTTCTTTCATGGACCTTTCCCAGCAGGATGCCTGTTTCTAAGGACTGGCCCCTCCTGACTACATGGCCAAACTATGTGAGATGAAAGTGCACTGTCTTTGCCTTTAAGAAGCACCATGATTACTCTTCCTGCAGGACAGACTTGCTTTTTTTTTTTTTTTTTTTTTTTGCAGTCCATGGGATAGTCAGTCCTCTTCCCCAACACCACAATTCAAAGGCATTGATACGTCTTTGATCTTTATTCATTGTCCAACTTTTGGATGCAGAAGTAGTTGAAAATATTATGGCCTGGATCAGGCACACCTTAATGTTTATGCTGACATTATTGCTCTTTAATACTTTTGGTAAATCCTTGACAGCATATTATATATTTTCTCATTGCATTACATCTTTTGAATTCTTGGTTAACATTCTTAACTGTTACCATGGGTGTTAATTGTGAACACAAGTAAAATGAACTTGTTGACAACTTCAGTCTTTTCTCTATCTACCATGATGTTGTTGCTTGTTGATCTAGTTGTGAGGACCTTTGTTTTCTTGCTGTTGAGATGTAATCCATAGTCATAGTCTCTGATCTTCTGCAATCAGTGCTTCAAGTCTTCTTCACTTTCTGTGAGCAAGGTTGTGCCGTCTGCATAAGACAGGCTACTCAGGAGTCTTTTTTCAATCCTGATCCCACATTCTTCTTCAGAGAGTGCAGCTTCTAGAGTCATTTGCTCAGCATCGAGATTGAAATG
>NW_006399816.1:10556573-10634487 GCF_000299155.1 Elephantulus edwardii
CCTGAGAGAGACTTCACCCTGATTCATAAGAAAAAGGGGATGGCGTATTCTCTTAGCTACTTCCTGCTGAAAAAGGACGCTGTAGGTTTCAGGGTGAAGATCTTCTCCACAAATGACTTTTTAAAGTTGGCATTTCTGTTCTCAAGTTTTTTACACATCCACAGATCCTTCAACTGAAAAGACAGTAAATTTTATATAGAAAAGGTAAAGGATCATTCGTCCTTGTTTTCTAAATTTGTTTTTAGGGGAACATATCGGGTTGCAGCAGGGATGGCGGGGAATCACTTACAGTGTCGTGAGTGCACGGCTCTGTGTGTGTGTATCACACTGACAGAAATAATACCCCGTAAGCAATTAACTCCCCACCTCACCCCTAACCGCAGCCTCTGACAACCATTATCTCCTTTGGTTTCTATGCATTTGTTGTTCTAGAGATTTCATATAAGTGGAATCAAAGAGCACTTGTCCTTTTGTGCCTAGTACTAGGCAGGTAGTGTTTTATTTTTGTGGGTTTTGAGGAGCTACATGGAAGTTGGTGAAGAGGTGGGTAACTGAAGGCGGCAGGCTTCGGACCCGGTTGATTATCCGGTGCGTCCGCGCCTCCTACTGGAAGGAGAAAAAGAAAACCCCACAGCGCTCTGGGGTGGAACCATTTGTGACTTTCCCTGCAAAAAGAGCTCCAGTGTAGCGCCCAGGCCCGCACGGAACAGCCCCGCCTATGGAACAAACAGCTCATCCTCGTCTCATCTCCTGTGGTCACACCCATGGCCTATGCTGCCAAAGATTCTGTGGAAAGGAAAAAAGAAAAGTTGCCAAAGCAAGAATTCTGACTCATAGGGACAAATTAGAACGGCCCCACTGGACTTCCAAGGCCGTAATCTTCACGGAAGCAGATGGGCACAGCTGTCTCCTGAGGCTGGTGGGTTCACACTGCTGACCTGTTAGGTAGCTGTTTTGCCCTTAACCACTGCATGTTTAAAACATTTACCTTTACTTAGAAACAAATGAACATGGCGAGAGAGATAAAGAGTGACAGACAAAGAGAGATACAGAGAGAGATGGACAGAGAGAGTGACAAAGAGGGATAAGAATTAAGAGTTGCTAATCCTTGTGGCAAGCTGCCAACCCAAACAGAAGAGGAATTGAAGTCTTTGAGCTGTGGTGTTGGAGAAGAGCGCTGAACACCTCATGGACTTCCACAAGAACAAACAAGTATGTTGGAGAGGGTGCAGCCAGAGTGCTCTATGGAGGCAAGAATGATGAGGCTTCTTTCTGATATTTTCTGTTTTCAGCCAAGATCCACCAGACATCAACAATGATATTCCTAATTTCACTGTCTCATCTAAATCCAACTTGAATTTCTTAAAGTTCCTTGTTGATGTACTTTTCAAGTCTTTCTCGAATAATCTTCAGCAATATTTGACTTGTACATTATACTAGTAACATTTGTTCACTAATTTCCACATATCGTTGGATCACCTCTTTTTTAAGGAATGGGAGTAAATATGATCTCTTCCAGTCAGTTGGTCAAAATTTGGAAGATATATAATGTTGTTATGTGCCGTTGAGTAGCCTGCGACTCATAGCGATCCTATGTACAACAGCCCTAAACCCTGATCTATCCTTTGCCAATCTTATTGTCTCTGATATGCCCATCCCGATTACCCCAGTGACTGAATCAATCCATCTCATCAAGCGTCTTCTTCTCCTGTGCTGTCCATCCATCCTCGTAAACATGACATCCCTCTCCATCCCGTCTTGCAACATGTCCAAAGTATATCAAATGTAGCCTCAGAATCCTTGCCTCTAAGGACCAGCCTGGCTTCACCCTCTCTAGGACAAACTTCTTTGTTTTCCTAGCAGTCCATGGTATATTCAATACTCCAACACCAAAGCTCAAAGGCACCAACTCTCCTTCTAGCATCCCTAGTTACTGTCTAGCTCCCTGATGCATAACAAGTAATTATAAAGACCATGGCCTGTGTCAGGTGCACCTTAGTCTCCAAATTGACATCATTGCTCTTCAGTGCTTTGGAGAGGTTTCTGACAGCAGACTTTCCCAATGCAATACATGTTTTAATATCCTGGCTGCTGGTACCAAGAGTGTTGACTGTAGAAATAAGCAAACTGAAGCTGTCAACAATCTAAATATCTTCATCATCCATCATGATACTGCCAGTCAGCCTAGTGGTGAGAAACTTTGTTTTCTTGGTGTTGAGCTTCAATCCATATTAAAGTCTGCAGTCTTTGACTTTCTGCAGCAAGCGCTTCAGGTCCTCCTCAGCTTCAGCAACCAGGGTTATGTTATCTGCATAACACAGATTGATGATGAGTCTACCTCCAATCTTGATGCCGCACTTCTCATAGAGCCCAGCCTCTCGATAATCTGGTCCACATATAGATTGAAAAGATATGGAGACAGGACACATCCCTGATGCACACTCTTCCCAATTTTGAACCAAGCAGTGTTTCCTTGCTTTGTTCTGACGACTGCCTCCTGGTCCAAGTATAGGTTTCACTTAAGTACAATGAAGTGTTCTGGGATTCCCATTCTTCTCAGAGTCAGCCACAGTTTGTAAAATCCACACAGTAAAATGCCTTTGCATAATCAATGAAACATAGATAGACGTTTCTCTGGTACTCTCTGCTATCAGCCAAGATTCATCTGACATTAGCTATAATATCCCTAGTGCCACAGCCTCTTCTAAATCCAGTCTGCACTTGGGCAGTTCTCTGTTGATGTGCTGTTCCAGTCGGTTTTGGATAATCTTCAGCAGAATCTTGCTTGCATGTGATATCAGTGATACTGTTTGATAATTTCCACACTCTGTCAGATCACCTTTCTTTGGAATGGGAACAAATATAGATCTCTGCCAGTCAGTAGGCCAGGTGGTGGTCCTCCAAATTCTTGGCACTACTTGGTGAGCACACCCAGGGCAGCATCTGTTTGTTGAAATATGTCAATTGGTATACCATCAATTCCTGGGGCCTTGTTTTTTGCCAATTCTTTCAGAGCAGCTTGAACTTCGTCCTTCATCACTATAGGCTCTTGCTCGTACATTGTTTCATGAAATTCTTCTGTGTCCACCAATTCCTTTTGGTACAATGACTCTGTATACTCTATCTTCTTTTAATGCTTCCTGGATCATTTAATATTCTGCCCAAAGCATCCTTAAGTATTGCAATTGAAGATCTGAATTTGTTCTTCAGTTCCTTGAACTTAAGAAATGCTGACTGTTTTCAGTCCTTTTGATTTTCTGACTCCAGCTCCTTGCACATTTCATTGTAATACTTTACTTTGTCTTCCTGAGCTGCCCTCTGGAAATCTTCTGTTCAACTCCTTAATATCTCGATTTCTTCCCTTTGCTTTGGCTTCTTGGTGCTACAGTGCAATGTTTGGAATTTCTTCTGACATCCATCTTGGTCTTTTCTTCCTCCTCTATTTTTGTAATGACCTTTTACATTCTTCCTGGATGATATTCTTGATATCTTTCCACAACTCATCTGGCATTCATTCATTACTGTCCAAGGCCTCAAATCTGTTCCTGAGATGGTTTTGAAAATCAGGTGGGATAGTCTCAAGATCAAATTTTAGTTCCTATGGACTTGATTTAATTTTCCTCAGCTTCAGCTTATGAGTAGTTGGTGTTCTGTTCCACAGTCAGCACCTGGCCTAGTTTTCACAGCTGATATTGAGCTTCTCCAGTGATCTTTTCCACAGATGTAATCGATCTGATTCCTATACATACCACCAGGTGAAATCCATGTGTATAGCCTGCACTGAGATGTTAATAAACCTCAATTAAGTGTAGGTGTTATGTGTCATCACGTTGGAAACAGACTTAGATGACCTCCAGCGTTGATGGGCAAACTCCTCCCGTGCTATTAACTGTTTCTAAAAACTCGCCACAGTCAGTTCCAACTCTATGGTACACAACAACATAATTGACCTATGACGAGATTGCCTATCTTTTCCCCACAGAACAGCTGGTGGATTAGAACTGGATTCCTTTGTGTTGGCAATGCAGCTCCTTCCCATTGGATTATTAGAGCTACATGGGTTCAAGTAGGTGCCTGAATGAGATGAAGTCTCCAATTACCTCCCAGAGGTTAGCAATTGCCCTGGTATTGGTAATTTCTCTACTTGCAATACTAAGAGTAACCACAAGATGGCAATCCTATGTCACAAACCCCCTTGCTTATTACAGGAAGATTTCAAAATGCAAATTCCGGAACAAGGGATTTCGGTATTTTTTTCTTTGAAATTATACCGGGGGGGGGGGGGTGGGTGGAAGAAGATTAGGGGAGGGGGGAGAAGTATTCAGTAGTATTCAGCAAAGTTAGTGTTAGGTGCCTGGTGAGTGAATTCTGACTCAGCGACCCTGAGTCAGCAGATGGAAATTCAGCTTGGTTTTGTGTTAGCCTCACAAGCGCTGTGCTCGTTTTCATTTTTCCATCAAAGAGGAGTTCATGTGATAGAATCATTAGACCATTGCCAAACAATGAGGAGGTATCATCATCCCTAACAGAGTATCTGCTCTTTCATTTTGATCCTTGGGTCCCTTAGAATTTCTGGAGTATCATAACTTGACTTCTTGAAAGGTGAGGTGTCATTGAGTTAGATCTGACCGATGATACCCCTATGCACAACAGAACAAAAAGCAGGCTCGGTCCTGTACCATTCTCGCAATTGTAGGTTGTATGTTTGAATCCCATTGTTGTAGCAACTCTCTGAAGCCGTCTCATTGAGGGTCTTTGCTGACCATCTTCTTTCCCAAGCATGAGGACCTTCTCCACAGACTAGTCCCTCTTAATAACTTGTCCAAAGAAAAGGAGATGAAATCTTGCTGTCCTCGCTCCTAGAGTATGCTGATTGTAAAATCTATTGTTGTTGTTATGTGCCATTGGGTCACCTGCGACTCGTAGTGACCCTGTGTACAATACCTCTGAACCCTGCTCTGTCCTGAGCCAGTCTCACTGACTCTGACACATCTACCCCCATTGTCCTAGTCACTGTATCAATCTATCTCATCCAGGGTCTTCCTCCACCCTTCCGAGCATTATGTCCTTCTCCAAGGACTGGTCTCTCCTGGCCACATGCCCAGAGTATGTGAGATGGAGCTTAAAAATCCTAGCCTCCAAGAAGAAAGTTTGATTTCACTCTCTCCAAGACAGAAATATTTGCTTTCCTGGTGGTCCATGGTATGTTCAAGACTCTTCTCCAATACAACTCAAAGACATCAATTCTTCTTCTATCATCTTTAGTCATTATCCAGCTCTCTGATGCATAGCAAGTAATCGTGAAGACCATGGACTGGATCAGGCGCACCTTAGTCTCTAGACTGACATTGTTGCTTTTCAGTACTCTGGAAAGGTCCCTGACAGCAGATTTACCTAATACAATTACTCTTTTGATTTCCTGACTTCTGGTGCCTAGAGGTTGATTGTGGAGCCCAGCAAGCTGTAACTGTTAACAACCTCATGAAGAATGTATTTTCTCTTCCCACAAGGAGTGTGGAGATGGTTCATCAAAACTGGAGAGAGATATTTTGGTTAGGCTTCTGTTCTTAGGTGTTCTAGAGGCAGTTGTCTTAAGGTCTGGATTTCCAAGGTTTGTGGTGTGTTAGAGAGGAAGAACTCTCTTTAGATTAGAGAGCAGATAGGTAGGCTAAACCTGGCAGGGCTACCTCATTTGAAGACTGTATGTTGTTATTATGTGCCATCAAGTTGGCTCCAACGCATAGCTGATCCTCCAGTGGGTTTTCAGAAGCTGTAAATGATGTAAGAAGAGATTGCTCCCTCAGAGTAAGTGGTAGAATTGAACCATTCTTAAATACATGATTCAAGTTTAAATTTTCACTCTCTCAAAATGTTCTAATAGTACTCTTTGAAGGGTTTCATAGACTCTTGAAATCACCTTTCCCACTATTAAGTCTCCCTGGAGATCCTATGAACAAAAATTTGAACCCTGTCCTATTCTGTTCCACCCTGATAATCTCTGACATACTTGACCACATTGAAGATCTTCCTCAATTTTGTCAGCGCTCTTCCTTTCCAAGAACTATGTCCCTTTCCGAGGAATAGCCTCCTCTAGCAACATGTCCAAAGTATGTGAGACATAGCTTTACCATCCTTATCCTTAAAGAGCTTTCTGACTGCATGTTCTCTAAGACAGACATGTTGGTCTTCTGTCCATGGATTATTCAATTCTCTAACACTACAGCTCAAAGATATCCATTCTTTTGTCATCCTTATTCATTGTCCAGCTCTCAGATGCATAGCAAGTGATTGAAAAAGGTCATGTCTTGAATCAGGCACTCTTTAGTCTTCAAACGGACATCATTGCTCCTCAGAACTTTGGAGAGGCCCTTGACAGCAGATTTTTCCAATGTGATACATCTTTTTGCTTTCTTGATTGCCAGTGTCGAGGGTGTTGGTTGAGACCTGGTTCATAGAAATGTTTTCTTTTGACCCACTTCTGCCTCTGCCATTCCCCTGTGTTGTTCTGAAGGAGGCGTCCAGGTTCTTGTGTGCACTGACATGTTTGAAGATGTATGAAGACTGTCTGCTGCTCCACCACGGTCATTGCTGTCTCAGCTTGTGCCTGATGATTAATAAGCCTGTGTGACTTAGTCTTAGAGACTTAGAGGTACTTAGTCTTAGAGACTGAGGGATCCAGCTTGGCCTGGCCCGTGGAATAGCAGGCCTGGGATCTTCATTATGAGAGACATTATTTCTCCAAACGTAGCCTGAGAGTATAGATCACACTCAGTTTGAACAAACTGAAGAACATGGGAATTTTTCATCCCTTGGGAGAGTAACCACATGTAGTCTGTGCATTGATGGCCAGTACTGGCAGCCTAGTTGTAAGAGTCTGTGCTGCAATCCTGAAGTTACATGATTTGAATCTACCAGCTGATCAGTGGGAGAAGGATGGGCAACCTTCTCCTGTGCGTTCACTGCCTCTGAAAAACCACTGGAGTGTCAGCTATGGGTCATTTCTGACTTAACACAACAACAACAACAAACTTAAATAAAGGGATTTTCAGCATGCAGTTAAAGCTATGATCTACTTACTTACGTCGTTGTTGTTGTTGTTAAGTGCCGTCGAGTCGCTGGCGGCTCATAGCGACCCTATGAAGGAGAGTCCTCAACGCTTGAGTGCCTTTCATCCTCTCTCCAGGTTCATAGGGTTTCAGGAGTCAAGCTATTACGGAAGTGGATGCCACTCCTCCTTCCAAGCTTGTTTTAATCGGGGAGCTCCACCCCACTCTCTGTCCACATTGGGTAACCAGCCATTAATGCTTTTGACACATCAGTGTCACGGTGTTCAGCCTCACAGCAACCACAAGTGACCGCTGTATGGCAACTTGTACACCAGGGCTGTATGACCTAGAGGAATGTCTGAACAAAAACAAAGAAAGACAGGGTTTAAGTAAGCCGGCATGCCCAAATATTGGCAAAGTCCTTGTGCCAGACCCCCAGTTCATCTGGCACGTCCGCTCTGCTGACCCCCACGTGGGGCCCATAGAACACCAAAATTGCCCTGAGCCCTTAAACCTGCCATGCCTCAAGGAGCCAGAGTCTGGATTCAGCTGACATCAAGTCTCTCCCAAGATCCTAGGCGGGACACGACCTTTCAGGGTTTAAGCCTACTTACTTATAGGTCTTCCAATTGTTCATTCCAGTTCAGCATCATCTGAAAATTAGATGTGGAGAAATAAAGTACACTTGCTATGCATCTAAAAGCCGGACAATGAGTAAGGATGACAGAAGAAGAACTGCTGCTTTAGAGCACCTCTTTACAGAAGGGTCCTGAGTATCCGTCGACTGCCAAAAAGAACAAACAGGTATGTCTTGGAGAAAGTGCAGCCAGAGTGCTCATTAGAGGGAAAGATAGCAAAGCTTTGCCTCACGTACTTTGGGCGTGTTGCTAGGAGAGGCTGTCTTGGAGAGGGACATCATGCTTGGAAGGGTGGAGAGTCAGCAAGAGAGAGGAAGAATTCAACCAGATGAATTGACACAGTGATTGCAGCAATGGGCTCAAGTGTGTCAGAGGTGTCAGAGACGGTGAGGATGGCACGTTATCGGACACAGCTTACATCTGTTGTTCACAGGGTTGCTATGAGTATACTCGAACAACAATCACAACAACAATATATCCTGGAAGCGAGCCTTTGTGAGTATAGTGTGTTCGATGTGGGGCTGCTAATTGAAATGCTCGTACTTTGAATCCACCAACTTCTCCACAGGAGAAAGAGGGCAATCTCCTCTTGTAAAGATTTTCAGCCTCCAGATCTCATGAAGGGTTACCATGATCCAGAACTGAGTTGATGGCAGTGGGGTTAATATATGCTGGGAGACTATTTGGTAGCATAACACGGGTAAGCACTTGGATGCTAATTGGAAGGCTGGTGTTTTGAATCCATTCAGTGTCTCTGAGGGAGATAGGCAGGCCATCTGCTCCTATAAAGATTATAGTTTAAAACCCCCCATGGAGCTGTAGCACTGTGTCATATGCGGCCTCTCTCCCTTCCTCCCTCTTTTTCTCTCTCCCTCTTTCTCCCCCTCCCTCTCCTCCTCAATGATGTTGAGTAGGAATTGATTAATAGCCAACCCTCCAGAGGGTTTTCAGAGGCTGTAAATTCCACAATTTACACAGATAGGTCTTATGTTCTAGGGGAGGCAGAAGGAGTGCTCTAGCTCCATCACCAAGCACTAGTTGTGGGGCTGTAATGAGGGAGAGAATGATTTATAGGTGATGTATGATAGGATATTATGGTTATCACAGGAGTCCAGAACTAAGGTTGCATAGTGGAGTGTACTCGGGGCGGTGGGAGGGGTGCAGGGGCATTGTATACCAAGAAGGAATTTTTCTTTTGCTTTTCAAAGAGAGGAGCAAACTGGGGTGGGGGGGGAGGCTGAGCAGGGAGAAAAGTGTAACAATGAATGAATGGAAATCCAAAATCTCTGTAAATGTTCATTAAAATTAATAAAATAAAAACATCCTTCCTTCTGGAAGGAAGTCTGAGTCCAACTTCCTAAGGCTGTGATAAAGAGATTGCAGTATGTTGTTGTTGTTAAGGACTCATAGCGACTATGAGTGAACCAAAGATCTGAACCCTGTTCTATAACTATCATTCTCTAAAGTTCACAGAGTTTCCAAAGGCATGTTGTTTGGGAAGTAGATGCCAATTCTTCTTCCAAGCCTCTTGTTATCTGGGAGCTCCACCAAACACTGTCCACCATGAGTAACCATTATGAGGTTTTGGTTTTTTTTAGATTTTTAAAGCATTTAATTGACCATATGTGTCATTCATGATATTGTTTCTTCTGAAAAATATACATACTAACATGTTTTAAAAGCATGTATGTACATTAGTTCTTTTTTAAAAAAAAAATTCTACTAGTTTATTTACAAAATGTGACTACATTGTTTTCAAGAACAAATTCTTTCCATTTCCCTCACCCTCCCACCCATCAAATTGTACAACTCTATATTTATTCTCTCCCTCCCCCTGCACATCTGCATCCTTCTGCTTCCATCCTCTACCACCCCTCTTGGATTCTTATACTCATTCTACAATAATGGTGTTATACAATATTTGTCCTTGTGGGACTGAATTACTTCACTCAGCAGAATGCTTTCCACTGCTTCCCAAGTTAGGTAACAATTTACAAAGTTATTGCTCCTGAATGCTACATAGTATTCCATTGTGTGAATGTACCATAATTTCTCAATCCATTCTTTTGTAGTTGGACATTTGGGCTGTTTCCATGTTCTTGCAATGGTGAATAATTCTGCTATGAACATTGGTGTACAAGTCTCTATTTGTGCCTTAGTTCTCATTTTCAGGGTATATTCCAAGTAGTGGAATAGATGGGTCATATGGAATTTCTGTGTTCAGCTTTTTGAAGAAGCACCAAACTGCCTTCCAGAATGGCTGTACCATTTTATAATCCCACCAACAATGTATAAGAGTTCCTATCTCGCCACATCCTCTCCAACATTTATTACTTGCTTCACTGTTAAACTTTGCCACTGTTGCTGGAATGAGATGGTACCTCATTGTGGTTTTGATTTGCATCTCTATTATTGCCAATGATTTTGAGCATTTCTTCATGTGTCTGTTTACCATTCGAATATCTTTTTCTGTGAAAATGCTTTCCATGTCTTTTGCCCATTTTGTAATTGGTTTATCAGTCTTTTTCTTGTGGAGGCCCAGGAGTATTCTGTAAGCTTTTGTTAAAAGACTCTTGTCTGAGATGGTATTAAAAATGTTTGTTCCCAGTCTGTAGGTTTATCCAGTGGCACAGTGTTCAGCATCACAGCAACTCCAAGTTAACTCAGTACAGCAAGCTGAAAGACCAGTTCTGTATCACAACATAATGTTCTTCCCAAACACAATTAACACCAAGTCTGAGGGCTGAGGGCCTGAGGACTGCAGGCTGGAGAAAGACCAACTGGCCTGAGGGCCCAACTGACTTTTAAATACAAAGCCCCCCCCCCCAGGTTGTGATTGACTTAACCAAGAGTCTTCCAGCAGTGTATGGGAGTGTTAAACTTGCTACTTAGACAACAGTAGACTCTGACTTAGATAGTAAAGAATAAATGGATGACTTCTAGGTAGAGAAGGGGGATGAGAATGGTGGGAATAGTAATAAAGGAGTTATTGATGGAAAGTTGAAAAAGACAGGTGACACATGGAGCTTGTAGGTATTTCCATACAGATGTCTATCCATTCAAGGATGACTTTCTTTGCACTAAAAGGCAGTTTTCAAAATTGTTAATCATAATTTGAGTGAAACTTTACAAAGTAAACTTATTTTCCATTTAGCAGTTCATACATATTTTATTTCATGACAGTAATTACAATCCTTACCTTTTTTTGGCAGGTGAAGTTGTGGTAAGGTGGGTATTTGGTCTGAATAGGCATTTCTTTTATATAACATTGAAAATGTTGTAAGTTTTTTTCATTGTTGCACATTTCCTACCCCTCCTCCCACCAGCCCTCCCTCCAATGCACCCCTTATTCCAGATTATTGCCATACACATAACACCTAATTATATATTCCTTTTGGGCAGTTCTTCCCCTCATCTGATCTAATGCAGTGCTCATTATCTATCTACTCTTTCTCCATTCTTTCCTTAACCCCTCCAAGTCTGTCTTATTTTATAATAGCAGTGTTACACAGTATTTTTCCTTTTGTGACTGAGATATTTCACTCAGCATAGTGTGCCTTCCCCACACTGTGAGAGCACTCTTTGCACTTCTCTCTGAGCCTCCCATCTTCACTTATCCTTTCATGTCCTTTGCTCTCTTCTAAGCTGTATCCCTGGGCTACCCACTTATTTTAGATAGTTGCTTGGTCTAAGGACTGAGTGCCTGCCTGGAGATACTGTTCAGTTTACAGACTGAAAGTTGAAGCATGGGGGTGAGTTTATGCACAGCATAATTGGCTCAGTAAACCATACAACATATGAAACACAAAGTCTAATAGCTAATTGATTCCCAAGAGGATTTGATTCTTTCTTTTCTTTTTTTTTTCTTTTAATGCAATCTGAGCACTGTGGCACTTGGCTGCTAACTAAAGGCTGGCAGTGTGAACCCCACCCAACAGTTCCAGGGGCATATCTGACAGCTGACTCCTATAAAGTTTATAGTCAGAAGCCGTGTGGGACCATTCTTGAACATACGGAGCCACTGTGAGTCAGAATTGATTCAAGGGTCCACAACAACAGCAGTAAACAGAGTCCCTGAAGTCGAACGTTCTTATCTCATCAACACCCCGTGGAGTCCAGGTCTACTCCGTCACGTGTGAGTCCTGATGTCTGGCGTTTTTACATAATGTGGGTAGAGAAAGCCCATACACGCAAACAAAGCTGATCTTTTAATCAGTTTATTGTATTTTTACAATAATGAAAATAAATTAGTTATACACAAAAATAGTTATCATTTTTGAAGAAAAAAAACCCCCAGACTATATTTGCTCATATAATTCATCTCCCTAAACAAGAATGTAACATGACAGCAAGGTGTGGACTGGAGGAAGTATTCAGAAGACCATGACTTGGGCTATGAGGGTCAGAGGACAACTCCGAGATCCTGGCCATTTATTTGAATGTCCAGTGGGACCCAGCAACCAGCGTTGTCACCTCCTCAACCTTTTACGGAGCTGTCAGTTGCCCTGCCTCCTCCAGAGAGCTCACCAACTTGCTGCTGGGGATCCAAACCAAGGAAAGAATACAAAAGATTTTCATAATTCCTTCTCCAGGGTGCCTGGCGGAGTCATGGGTAAGTGCTTGGACACTAACTGAAATGTTGCTAGTTTGATTCCAGCAGTTACTCCTCAGAAGAAAGACTGAGTGGTCTGCTCTCATAAAGACTCACTCACATCATTGCCATGGAGTCAGAAGCGACTCAGAGCTGAGCCTCTGGGGATCTCAGAGGTTGTAAATCACATAGGAGGAATTTGGTCATCTTTCTCTGGAGGAGCGGCAGGTGGATTTGAACCGCCTGCCTTGGGTTGGTAGCATAATTCCTTACCACTAGGCCATCAGAGAAGCCTAGAAAACCCTATGAGGCACTTTCATGCTTTCCCATGGGGTCTCAATGAGTAGGAATTGACTTGGCAATATACAGTATCTCCTTCTCCAAATGTCTGAGGATGAGAAAAGAGTGGATTATATGAGCAAGTATACCATTTAAAATGGAAAGAGAGCCATCCAGCTGGAACTGCTCCAGGCACAGTGGTGGTGGGGGCAGGAAACCCCTGAACAAGCAGAAAAGCAAAGGCATTTTATTCGTTGGCTCTTACAAACCACTCAAGGCATATCAGTATACCAAACAGCAGCAGCTATGGGTTTAGAGTAAGACATAACTGTGTAGCCACATTCCAGGAAGCGGGGTTAGTACACTCAAATGATTTTACGCAAATGTGGATGTAATGTAAATAAATACCTATGAGGGTCCTTTATAATGAACATCTTCTAAATAATAGAACTATGGTGGTGGAGTGACTCATTCGATAGAGTTCAGAATACACATTTCCTATAAACATCTCATATTTACAAAGAACAAAATAATAAGTTATAACAAAGTATATCCTTCTTGTCAGACTGAATGGTGGGTGGCTGGGTACTAAGGCCGGTGGACGCTGGTTCCTGTAACTGGAAGGCCATCATTTCGCTCAGGGAAAAGCTCCCTGTCAGGGATGTTGAGAGACTGAAGGCTGTGGTCGCTTTCGCTCAGTGGGATGGAAGCTGGCCATTGTGCGCCGCTGACTGGCATCAGGAGTGCAGATAGTTCTGGATAGACAGAACCGCTCTGTCTGTCCCAGCAACAGTGCAGGAAAGCAAAGTGAATTGAGAAAAAGGGAAAGCAATATATGGACCCTGGGTGGTGCAAATTTGTAATGCACTCCCGGCTCTTAGAGATTGAATTGTGCCCTGAAAGTGTGTTTTGTGGTCCTCGCCCTTACACCTGGGGCTCTGATCCCATCTGAGAGCGGGTTTTGTGTTCATGAGAAATATTAGGGTAGGATGTGTCTTAAAGCAACCTCTTTTGTGATTGAATAGAGCCAGTTAAATAAGCAGTAAGAAAGCAGAGATAATCAATCACACCCCATGAAAAGTGCCAGAAAACTGAGAAACAAAAGAGACAAGACATTTTCCCAGAGCTGACAGAAAGGGACAGCCTTCCTTAGACCTGGTACCCCAAATGAGGACTACTCACCCCTAATATGTAAGAGAACGAATTTCTGTTGTTAAAGCGCCCTCCCTTGTGATCTTTCTGTCATAGCAGCACCAAGAAACGAAGGCAAGCTGGAAATTCATGGAGGGTCTTTGAGTTTAACTTGAAGCTGTGTTCAGATAGGAGATGTCTGAGTGGTTCTACTCTGAAATCCACAGGATTGTCGTAAATTAGTATTGACTTTATGGACACTGGTTTTGCTTTGAAGATGTTCCAAATTAACTTCTTTGGCTGCTACTGGAAAGGCTGGAAGTTCAAATTCACCCCAGAAGAATGGCCTGACCATCTACTTTTGACAAATCAGCACTACTCTGACATACACCTGAATGCTAAGCACTTTGAGACCAGGCAGATGAGCCATACTGAAGGAAATCAGGTAAAAAGCAAGCCCAAATATTCCAGACCAGAAGAGGGAAGCAAGGGCACTGAGTGGGTAACTCTGGGAGCGCCTCTCCTGCTTTATGTAACCTGAGGGTGGGACCAAGCTATAGCCCCTTTGGTTTCTCCACAAGCTTACATACACAGCTAGCACTGAACATGCTTTCCTTGTGCTGCACTGATGCCCCTAGTGGTCGGGTTTATAAGTACACTCTAGTGTGGTATTTGGAGCTGGGTTGACCCTAATGGTTGACACACTATTAGAGAAGAAATAAACTCGCCAAGAGGCTTCTGAGCTGGAGGAACACAGGATGTCCCCCCGCCTCAGTAATGAATCTGTCTTGAGGATGAGAGCTTGCTCTTAATGGTGGGCATCTTGGATGGCAAGAACACTATTACTTGAGCTAAAAATCAGCTGCCAACTCTAAGCCACGTGGTTCAAAATTACAAGCTGCTCAGTGGGAGAAAGATGGGAAATTTCTTCTTTAATCTCCTTAAATCCTATGTTTTCAAAGCCTCTGCAAACCCTCTGGAGAGTAAGCTATGGGTCAGGTTTGATGCTACAACATCTCTCCGGTTGGGTGAAACGCGAGCTGACTTAAGGAGAGGAACTATGAAATGGCTTTTGCCTCAGCTGACGGGGCACAAAGCCATTTTCTGATAAATGAAAGCAAAATTGCAAGTTTTCTTATTTGGAAGATGGATGGGTTTTGTGAGGAAAAACATGTGACAGCTTGAATTCATTTACCTTTAAAATTAAGAGCAGAGAATGAGACCCTGTAATACTGTGGAGGTGGAGGGCATGTGACTCTCAGTTCCATGTTCTAGACAGTAAAAGGGGCAACAAGGGGGTTTAGAGAGAGATGGCAGGTATTACAACTTGGTGAAATGATGCATCACACATTATGCTGCTGACCTAAAGGGGTTCAATTCCACTCTCTGCGTCATGAGAAAAAGCAGCACAATCTTCTCAGGAATGTGATGATTGCACCATGAGTCAGAGTTCATGCAATGGGGCTGCGGATTCTTCTGTTAAAATGAGGTCAAGGATACCCGATGACAGTTAAGTGCTTGGCTACTAACCTGAAGCTGGAGGTTCAAACCCACCCAGCGACTGTGTGGGCAGATGAACGGGTGACATGCTCCAATAAAGATTAGAGCCAAGAAAACCCTACGAGCAGTACTACTCTGCTATATGAGGTCTCTGTGAGTTGGAATCTACTTGATGATGCCCAACAAGAAGGGAGAAAGGGATACGTCTGGAGGGAGAAAGTCATGAAAGGTGAGCTTTGCTTAACTCTGGAAATAGCAAAGAGTTTTACTGTATGTTTTGTCCTGAGAAGAAAAGGCATTTAGATGCTGGAATAACAATCAGGAAATATAGTAGAAATCAGATTTCTAAGAAAAAATAGTGATCAATCCTTCTTGTAATAATCTCTATCCTTTCCAGAGACAGACTAGAGTACTTCAGGAAGAGCTGTTTGCTTCTTGACAGAAAAGTAAAAACTCTTCATCTGAAACAAATCCTTCTGTTTCAAAGATACGATCCCAGCCAATTCCCCAATTGGCAAGGTGGTCCTTCTCACAGGGAAGATCACTGCTCATCTAAAAAGATACTGGGTGATCCTTAAGGGACAAAGGGCACTGTGAGAAAGAGAAGAGACAGACCAGCCATGAGGTTTCCTGAGCCGGAGAAGCACAAGACGTCCATTTGTCTCGGTAGTGAATCTGTCCGAGGATGAGGGCTTGTTCTTGATTGGTGGGCATCTTTGATGGCTAGGACATTTTTCCTTGACTTGAGCTGAAAGTTAACCTTTCTGCTACTTCTGTCAATGGATCTTGCCCTGCTGTTTGGCATGTGAGAAAACATTTTCCAAGTAATCCTTCACAGAATTGGCTGTTCAGTAAGATCTAAGAGCAGGTAAATAAAGAGGGGGGGATAAAAACCAAACCCAAATAACACTCCCCCGTGGGGAGGGGGGGAAAGGCAAACTGTTGGGGAGAAAGAGGGCTTCTACCAGTTGCTTATCTGCACTGGGTTCCAAGTGCACTAGGACCCAGGAGGTCCTTTTGGGAAATTGTGTTCTAGCCTTGAGAGGAACTAGCCTTGAACAGAAACTATTGGGGCACTCACACACAGGCCACATTTTCTTCTGAAGGCTGATGGTTGGTGGGAACCTGAGTGTACAGACCTGCCTGGTGGTACCGCTTATAAAATTGCAAATGTTCGTCAAATTACGTTAGTAGATTGTCAGGTCAACGAGCTCATGGGAGAAATTTGGTTCTAAAGAATTTAGGTGGAAGTGGTTCAGTGGCAGAGTCCTTGTCCTTCATGCCAAGGACCAGAGTTCGAGTTCTGGACAGTGATCTCATGCACAGCCTCTCCCCATCTATTACCGGAGCCTGTGGGTTGCCGTGATGCTAACAATGCATCAGCAGAGTATCTAGCCTCATACAGACTAAGAAGAAAGGCCTGGTGATCCACTTCTGAAAGCCAGCCAATGAAATCCCAAAGGTGCACAGAAACCTGATCTGCACCTGAGCACAGGGCTGGCACAAGACAGGGCAGTATTTTGCTCCTTTTCTTTATGCCTTGGGTGGTCACGATTTGGAGACTGGCTCAGGGGTAATTAACAATAAGACTTCTTTCAAAATGGAAAAATAACCAGGCACACAAATTAAACAATTTTCTATAAATTTATAATTTGTTCATCCTGATCTTTTTTTTTGTATTAGAAGAAAGAATAATAATATATGTTATTGTTATTAGGTCGAGTCAGTTTCCACGCACAGCAATGTACGCTCAATGGAGAGCAATCTTGCCTGGCTTTGTTCCAGGATCATCACTGCTATGTTAGAGCCTGTGGCTGGAACCTCACGTGTCAAGTCTTCTCTTTGATGGTTTTCCTCTGTTACGCTGACTCTCTACTTTTCCAAGCATGATATCCTTCTTTAGGGAGTAGTCCCTCCTGATAAAATGTCTAAAGTCCGTGACAGTCCTTTTGAAGGAACTTTTGGCTGCTATTCCAAGATGGATTTGTTTATTCTTTTGGAAATCGGCGATATATCCAATGCCCCGTCTTCCTTATTTACTGTCCACCTTTCACATGCATAGAAGGTGACTGAAAATACCATCGGAGGTAGACACTTTTTCCTACCAGGTGATTTCTTGACTGCTGCTTCCACTGGTATTGATTATGGATCCAAGTATAACAAGACCCTTTACAACATTAATCTCTTCTGTTTATTATGATGCTGCTACTTGTCTAGTGTGGATTTTCCTTTTACGCTGAGGTCTAAGCCATACTGAAAGCTATAGTTCTTGATTTTTATCAGTAAGTGCTTCAAGTCCTAATATACATATGTGTGTGTGTATATACATATATATATATCTTTTTTTGTCCTTTCAATTGATTTTTAGATGGTTCACCTTTCAATATTCACAGCCTCTCTCGTCCTTCCTTCTCTGTCCTGAGACTGGAACCCTAGTGTTGGGGGATGTGAAGCAGGAAGACGGGCTGGGCTGCTCTGGCCACGAGGGGGTCCATCTCTTCTCTGGTGGCTGTGTCAGCATCCATCTGTGCTCTGGTCTGAGAGGGACAGGCACAGCAGTGAGCCATGAGGAAGAGGAGGACGACAAGGAGAGACAGCCACAAATCAAAATAAAACGAGCTCAGGGAGAGTCTCCCTAAACATGGAAAAGTTTTGCTGAGTGATGGATGATCCCTAGGCGAGGTGGCGGGATGAAGAGCCAGAGTGAACAACTCTACACCCTGGAAACCTGCTCTAGAACACAATGGCTTCTTGGAATGGGGAGGGACCCTGTTGTACAGATAATTCCACGGAGGGGGTATCACTTGGGAATGGAGTCAGAATTCCAGGCAATCACCTTGTTACCTCAATGTCTTTCTCGTCTCATGGGACATCGATATTTAGGTTGGAGTTTCACAAAGCCTGCGGAGGGTATTGTAATTAGCTCTGTAACGCTGTGAGAGGAAGCGGGGTGGGGAGAGAAACAGTTGGCTGGGTGCTGGCGACAGAGGTGGGACCACTGGTGGGAGTACAGAACTGAGGGCCTGGGCTCTGCTGGTGGAGCAGGCAACTTCTCACCCCTTCCTCTCAGTCTCTGTGCCCAGCAGACAAAGCCTCTGTTGTTGGTGAAGGTGCCCAGAGGTGGCACTTTGGGTTTTAAAAAATACCTCTGAATACACCTGCTGAGCAATAAAGCACTAATTAGCATGAGGAATTTCATAGTTATGATACTCTGCTGTCTTTGAGAATGGACCAAGGCACATGGGGTGCTGAGGTAACAGAGGGTTGCAGACTCTCATTAAGGCTTAGAGGTGCTCTGGGATGGGGGCTCTGCCTCTGCTGACCCCCCAGGGGGCGCCAGGAGCACCAGGGGAATCCAGCAGCCCAGAGGCAGAGGCAGTGCCCAGTCCACCTGCTGGTGGGGAAAGTGCCCGGATGGAAGAGCAGCCACCACCTCTGTGCACTCCCCACAGCTTGGTTTTCCAGGCGCCCAGTCCCAGGGAGAAGATCATCAGTCCACGGAGATGCTTACAGGACCAGCCCTGCTTTGGAACATCCTGTCTACAATGCTCCTATGAGCCACGGGTTACACTTTACGGAGGGTCGGGGGTGGTGACTAGTTAGGCTGGGGTGTCCTGGTGGAACAGTGTCAGTCATACTCCTCGCAGCCCCAGAAAAGGCAGGGTGCAGGGGGTGTTATCTGCTCCCCAGGTACCCAGGATGCCTGTTGGCCACGCGGGTGCATGAGGCACAGCAGGCAGCCTTGTAGTAGTTGTAGACACAGAGCCGGGCTTGGACCACCACGTTGCAGTTGTAGTACTTGTCTTTGCAGTTTTCATCTGCAGAAAAGAGAGAAAGAGAGGAAAAAAAAATTCACTGAGCACCTGAGGACAACAGGCAGCCTGGAATGACAGAAACAGTTGTGGATGTGGCTTTTCACCCTGGCTCTTGGGAGTTCTGGTGGCTTAGTGGTAAGGAGTTGAACTTCCAACCCAAAGGTAAGAGGTTCAAAACCACCAGCTGATGTGCAGAACAAAGATGGGCAACCTCCTGGGCCATTTACTACCTCTGAAAACCCACTGGAAGGTCAGCTATGGGTTTGTTGCAACTCAACAGCACTTAACACAACTGCTGTTTTATGAGTAGTACAAATAGTTGATGCACTAGACTGTTAACTAAAAGGGTAGAAGGTCAAGTTTACTCAGAAGTGCCTCAGAAGGAAGGCCTGGCAATCTACTGCCAAAAGAATCAGTCACTGAAAACCCACAGGGTACAACTGATTCTGACTCTTGGGGCATCACTGTGAGTGGGAGGCAGCATCACCCATTTAGCTGACGGGGGCTCAGCTCTGACTCCTGGTGACCCCATGTGTTACGGAGTAGAACTGCTTCATAGGGTTTTCTTGACTGTTTATAGACGCAGACTACCAGGCCTTTCCTTTGTGGCACTGCTGGGTGGGTTGGAACCTCCAAAGTTGCATGCAACCATTTGTACCACTTAGAGACTGTATATAAGGGGTGTGAGTTCACATTTTTTTAAAACACATACTTTAAAACTACCAGGTCTCCTGTGGGAGCATAACGGGCAGTCTCCTTCTGTGTCATTTCCTGCCTCTAAAAACCCACTGGAGGGTCTGTTCCAACTAGAAGGCATCCAACAACATAAGGGAAATAGGCATAAAGATTAATTCTGTGAAGACTTGCGCTGTCTAATTGAAGAAATGAATGCTCACTGGTGGGCTCTGGTCCCAGCATTCACGCCATGATCTTCGTCCCCTTTCTTCTCACCTCTCCAGAGGTAACCAAGCCCTGAATTTGGTCTTTGAGATCATGAGGCATTTCATGGTCTTTAAGTTGTTTATGATGATAGCTACAATACATACTCCTCTGCAACTTGCTCACCAGCACATCTGAATGGTACACTCTTGTTTATTGAAGGCTGTAGGCAATTCACTTTCATATAGAATAGCATTTCATTGTAAACACATTCCATAATGTATCTGCTCATTTTCTGTTGACAGACTTTTTAAGGTGTTTGCAAAATTTGTTTTGCTATTATAGTGTACTTTTTAATTGTAAAAATAAAGAGAGCCCGTTATTTGTCAATTCAATTGTTTCCACATGTATATTCCAACAACATCAAGCATGTTGTATAACCATCACCAGCATCATAAGGTCAATGTTTCCTGAAAAACATTTCCCTCCCATTTCTGCAGCCATTATTAAACTCTGGTCTCTAGTCACTTGCCTACTGTAAGCTCTACTCTAAAGCTCTACTCTGGAGCTCTGGTGACTTCGTGGCAAGGAATTGCACTGCCAACACAAAAGTATATAGTTCGAATCCACCAGCTGCTCTGTGGGAGAAAGATGGGAAATCTCCTTCTGTGTGATTTATGGCCTCTGAAAACCTGTTGGAGGATCAGCTATTTTTTAAAAAAAATTTATTTTAAATGTCAAAAGCTTGAATCCACCAGCTTCTCCATAGGAGGAAGACATGCAGTCTGATTCCAAAAAGATTATTGCCTCAGAAAATTAATAAGGTAGTTAAACTTTGTCCTACAGGGTTACACTACAAATGAGAATTGTCTCAGTGGCAATGGGTTTGATGCTTTTTGTTTAGTTTTGTTTGTATGTTTAAAGCCCCACTGAGAAGAGTTCAACTGGGCATGGATGTATTTTGTTTGGGGAGTCCAGGTAGCTAATGACCTTTTGAGACTTCATTTCATCGCTTACTGACCACGTTTGTTGCTTATTTTCCCTGCGTGATGAAGTGACCCCTGTCTTTTAAGCCATTTTGTGCACGCCCTGCCCTCTGGGTCTCGCTGGCTCACAAGGAATACACAGCTTTACTACATATTATCACCTTGCTCTCCAGAGAAACAACCGACCTTTCTTGGAGTTTTAAAGAATTCCCTTAGCACTGGATCTAGCACTCTATTGCTGATCTTCTTTAAAGAATCCGGCTCAAGACATTAAGGTAAGCTCGGGCTTTCCTGTGACTGTTTACTAATCTGCAGTGAACAGTTTCACATTCTTGTGACATGAAAGATTTTCTATTTTCTTAATCTTTGTTGTCATTATGCAGATGATACAAACTTGCCTGCAGAAAGTGAAGAGGACTTGAAGTACTTGCTGCAGAAAATCAAAGACTACAGCCTTCAATATTGGAACATCTCAATTTCAAGAGATAAAAAATCCTCACCACTGGACCAATAGTAACATCATGATAGATGTAGTTGTCCACTGATACTCCTGTAGCATATTGGGGTCACCATCTATTTCTTTGTTCTGTAGAAAAGTGCCCGGTGATGGAGAGAACTCTTCAAGACTTTCCTTAGTGAAGAGGTAAGGAGAGAGGAACTAACTCATGCTCGAGTGTTTCTCTTGACCTGCATATCCTTTTACTGACAGATTCCTCATCACATAAGCAATAAAATGTGTTAACTGGGCTTCAAAATATTTTTTACTGTCTCTTTCCTTATTTGCTGATCTTCCCTGTTTCCAAAACCACATCCATATCAGAAGGCAGCGTCAGCAGGAGAATCAAGATTTTGCACATCCACATATCCATTAGATAGTTTGCTTTGTCTTGTAAACATAATTTAGGCAGCTTCTGCCTTGGTCAGCTTAACTCACCACATCTCCTTTTTGTTTTTCTTTGGCACAAAGATACTGTATATCTTTGGAGTTCATTTGTGTGTAAAGCTTCTTAATAACGTCTTTTTTTTCTATTCTTTTTTCCCCTTAAGGAAATATTGGTCCTTTATATAGCAATACTGGTACTTAATATATCCCAAAGGAAGTTTTAGGTCCTAGAGCAGAGAAGAAGCCTTCCACCATTCTGCCTCACCAGCACAATCTAAATTATTAAATTCTTGCATTTGCTTAAGGACATTCTTTTTGGACAACGGAGGTTGCTCAAAGACTACTAGCAAGTATGCATCTCTTAATTATAAGATACCTGTTTCGCTTATATTCTGCTCTTTACACTGCTTTATCAAATACACTACCTTTTAAAAATACAATTAAATTAAATACATTTGATACAGTATCTGTATTAAAACCTAATGTATAAAGCAAAAAGATCCTTAGCAAGATGGATTGGCACAGTAACTGTTACAATGGGTTCAAGCATATCAAGGGAGCTCTAGTGGTAAGCTGTGCTGCAAACTCAAGACATGTGGTTCAAATCCCCCAGCTGCTCCTGAGGAGAAGAATAGGCAATCACCTCCTATGCGATTAACTGCCTCTGAAAACCTGCTCGTCAGCTATGGGTTGGTTCTGACTTGATGGTACCCAACAACAACAAACCTAAATAATCCTTTAAAAAATAACAACAAGGAGGAGTAGTAGGAGTTAAGGTGATCAAAACAGATGCTGCCTAGGTTATGTTTGAAAGATGAAACATATGCTCTGTCTAATGGATGTGTGTGTGTATGTGTACATGTACAAAACCTTAATTCTCCCTCTGACACTGCCTTATGTTATTGATGTGGTTACAGAAACAAGGAAGGTCAGCAAACAAGAAAAGAAACAGTAAAAACCATCTTGAAGCCCAGTTAATAGTATTTTACTGCCTTTGTAATGAGCAGCTTGTCCATAAAAGCTATGAGGCAGGATGTCCAGTTAGGAGGACACTCAACCATGAGTTCCTCTCCCTTTACCTCTTGACTAAGGAAAGTCTTGAGTAGTTCATGCCATTGCCTGGCCCCTTCCTGCTGACCATATGTGCAAAAGCCAATGTTGTAATCTTGCTTGGATCCACAATCAACACCCTTGGTTCCAGCAGTCAAGAAGTCAAAAGACACATTGCAATGAGGAAAGCTGCTGTCAAGGACCTTTCTAAATTTCTAAAGAGTAAGGGTGTTGGTTTAAAGACTAAGGTGTGCCTGATTCAATCAAGTCTTAGCATTTTTAGTTACTTCTTATGCATCTGAAAGTTGGACGATGAATGAGAAAGACTGAAGAATTGATGCCTTTGAACTGTGGTGTTGGAGAACAGTGTTGAACATCCCATGGATTGCGAAAAGACAAATTAGTCTTGAAAGTGCAGCCAGAGTGCTTCTTAGAGGCAAAGATGAAGAAACTTTGTCTCAATTATTTTGGACATATTTCCAGGAGAAATCAGTCCTTAGAGGGAGAAGTTATGCTGGGAAAGGGAGAGGATCACCAAAACAGAGGAAGACCTTCAATGACATGGACTGATAGAGTGACTACCACCGCGATTAGGAGGCTGGTGCAGGGCGGGCTAAGACTCAGACCTACTGTTCACAGGGTTGCTATGAATAGCAGACTTGACAGCACCTAACAACAACAACATTGCCCTTATATGCATATTATACAACTGGACATGAAGCAGTTGTTTTTTTCTCCCTAGAAATACACCATAAATTCAGAAGAATAAAAGATCCAGATTGGTTAAAAAAAAATCTGTACCTCATCACATAAATAAGAAATCTTTGACAGATGTTTACCAGCTGAATGTCAACTCTCTATAACACAATAATGGGTCATACCAGCCTCCCTTAGCTTTGAAAATGATACGCTCAATTCTAAGAACCTGGCAGTTTCTACATATTTAATTACACTGCCACGTTTGAGACAAGTGGGCATAATGTGCAGAATTTTTTCGATGCTGTATTGTAAGTATAATCTGTTTAAAAGCCATTTAAGTGCACAATTTGGGTTCCAAATTTAAAATTAAGTTTCAACTATGTGTGGTTTTGTCGAAGTTAAGGGAAGTGGCAACTAGAAAGGATATATTTGTGTTCAGAAACCAGCAATGAACAATTACTTCACACTTAGTCCAATGACTCCTGTCTGGGTCTTTTCCTCACATACAATACAATACAATGGGTATTGTCAGATACCTTCTAAATAAGATGTGTGGAAATGCTTTCTTATAATCTTCTCTATCTCTTTCTTTTCTCCTTCTAACTTGGTTAAAAACCCAAACTCAAACCCACTGCCATCATCAATTCCTACTCATAGTGGCCTTCTGGGGGGTTTTTGAGGCTCTAAACCTTTATGGCAGAGATCCGCAATCGTTCTTTCTCTAGTTGATTGGCTAGTGGGTCTGCACCACTGATCCTTGGATCACAGTATAACATGTAATGCCTCACACTACCAGAGTGCCTTTAAACGAAGACACATCTTTATGTTATCCTATCCAGCCAGAGGGAGCTCTGGTGGTCTACCCAGAGGCAAGGAGTTGTACTGGCAACCCAATGCTACAAGGTTCAAATCTACCAGTTGCCCTGTGGGAGAAAGATGGGCAATTTCCTCCTGTGTGATTAACTGATTATAATAACCCACTGGCGGGTCACCTATGGGCTGCTTCTAACCTTGAAGGTACATGGAGCTCTGGTGGTCTAGTGGTAAGTAGCTGCACTGCACTCCCAAAAGCATGTGGTTTAAATGCACCACAAGAGAAGGACGGGCAACCTCCTCCCATGAAACTACCTCTGAAAACTGCTGGAGGGTCAGCTATGGGCCAGTTCTAACTTGACAGCACACCACCACAACAGCATTCACTCATAAGGCCTCTGGGTATCTGACTTATGAAGCTTATAACCAACAACACCATATTTGTTTCCTAACACTTTTGCTAAGAAAACAAACAGGTTCATCCTGGAGATGGTTAAACTGGGCTGCTCCTTGGAAGCAAGGATTCTGAGGCTTTGTCTGACATACTTTGGACATGTTGTAAGGAGGGACCGGTCCTTGGAGAGGGACATCATGCTTGGGAGGGTGGAGGGCAGGCGCAGGACCCTCTAGGAGGTGAATTGATTCAGTGACTGGGGTAATCGGGATGTGTCAGAGGCAGTGCTATTGGCACAGGATAGAGCAGGGCTGTTATACAGGCTGTTGTACAGGCTGTTGTACATAGGATCGTTATGAGTCGCAAATGACTTGACAGCACATAACAACAACAACAACAACACTTCTAGAAGGAGCGCTGGTAGGGCAGTCCCTGGGGACTTTTTAACCCAAAGGCTGAGTATCCCTAGCTATTCAAATCCACTGGCTGATCTGAGGAAGAAAGATAACCATGAATCTCTTCTCACTAAGGTTTGCAGCCTTGGACATGACCGTCAGCTGTGCCTCGGCTATCTGGTTAGATGCTCCAGCTCTGGCTCTCCTCATTCCCACTTCCTCTCTCCTCTGTAGGCCCGTTGCTGGGCTCAGCATCTTCTCCCATGCTCCAGTAAACACTATTTGCAGCTACAGTGGGAAGCTGAAATCTCACTACTTTGACCTACTGGATGATAAGACCAGATTTCTGAGAGCAAGATCATTTCATCAACACACTGAAGTCTGTCTTTGGTGGGTGGCTTGGATGGTGATGCAGGCTGTTAACAGTCACCATAGGCTATGAAACTTATCACGCCAAAATGACTTAGACCCTCCAACTCCATGACTGTGTGCCCAAGGCCACAGAGCGATATAGAAAGGCTCAGTATTTTCAAGCTGAATAATGTGATAGGAAAGCCAGATATTTTCCTCCAAGAAATGGATCCAGACTTACCCACTTCAGGGACACAGTCTTGAGGGTTACAAGATTCTCTTTCTTCAGGTTTCAGTTGAGGGTCACACAGGTTACTTAAGGTCATGTCATCTGACAGACACCGTACCTCCCGGACCCGGAAACCACCTTGGCAGCTCTTGGAGCACTGCATGGAGACAAAGGGGCACAGTTAGGGGGCCTGGAAGCCCATTGTCTCAGCACCTCTGGCAGCTACTGTAATCTCAAATATCCTCAAAGGGAGACAGAACATTACAGTACACACCGAACTACAAATAACCCAGTTTCAACCACTATTGATTCATGGCCTATTATGTCCCATTTACTCTCACTTGTGTTATTTTGAAGACATGGTATTATTTTCCCCCATCTTATTTCAGCTTATATCTCAGAAGGGCAAACTCTTTAAACACATACAGATAATGATTACATCTTAAAAGTACCAGTAATTTCTACTCACCATATATGATATTTGCATTTATCTCAAAGATCTCTTTTGTTATTGTGGTAAAATATACACACTATAAACAACAACAACAACAACATAAAATTAACCATTAAAACTATTACAGACTGTTCTTAGAACCATTAAAAAAACCCATCATTGTTGTGAAGAGTTGTTGAATTGGTTTTGACACATCAGGTTCATGAAACCTTGCCTGGTCCTGTCCTATCCTCACAAACTCTCCTGTGCTCAAGTCCACTCCTCCAGTTGCTGTGTTGATTCATCTCATTGAGAATTTTCATGTCTTTCACTGACTCTCTTTCACCAAGTGGAATGTCCTCTTCCAGGGACAGATCCCTGCTGATGATAATATGTTCCAAATAGGTAATATGAAGCCCATCCCTGCTTCTAAGGAACACATTGGCTCTATTTCCTTCCACCAGGGCAGATTGGTTTGTTCTCTTGGCAGCCCATAGTAGATTCTATATCCTTCACATCCACAACAGGTCTGCATGTTGCAATTGGTTCATATGACTTTTAAGACTTTTATTTCAGAGCTTCCCCTTTTCAAGTCTTTACCTCCAGCACTTTTAATGAAGGAACAACCTGACTTGTCATTTCCCACAGATTTCTTTTCTTTATAGATATTCCTGACAGCACCCCTATGACATAGTTGACAAGTTCCTCTGTCCCTCTATTACTGCTATAGTTAGGGCCCACGGAGTCTGTTTTGACTTACAGCAGCCCTGTGCATCACAGTGGAACACTGCCTGCTCCTGCATCATCCTCACGTTGGTGCTATGTTGGAACTCATTGCTGCACTGTGTCAATGAAACTCCTTCAAGGTCTTATTCTTCTCAATGATCCTCTACTTTATGAAAGACTGGTACTTCTTGATAACATGTCCAAAGTACACAGAATTAAATGTAGAACAAAATTCCAAGTAAAGCTAAAAAAAAACAAACAAACCCCCAAAACAAAACATGACCCCCTCCCCCCCCAAAAATCCCACCCAGCTTGACTGGTCTGAAATTGACAAGAAGAACCCTCAAGACTTTTGTGCTAAGACAACCTTCTAAACTGATACAAGATACTTCCAGAAGTCAAAGAATAAATGTGACCATAAAATAAATAGTAACGCCTGGGAAAGTCTGCTGTTAGGGACCTCTCCAAAGTGCTGAAGAGCAATGGTATCTCTTTGGAGACTAAGGTGCGTCTGATACAAGCCATGGTCTTCGCAATCACCTGTTATGCATCAGAGAGTTGGACAATGACCAAGGACGATAGAAGGAGAATTGATGCCTTTGAGCTGTGGTGCTGGAGAAGAGTATTGAGAATACCATGGACTGCTAGGAAAACAAACAGATTTGTCCTGGAAAGGGTTAAACCAGGTGGCTCCTTGGAGGCAAGGATTCTGAGGCTCCATCTAACATACTTTGGACATGTTGTGAGGAGAGACCAGTCCTTGGAGAGGGACATCATGCTTGGGAGGGTGGAGGGACAGCGCAGGAGAGGAAGGCCCTCTGTGAGGTGGATTGATTCAGTGACTGGGATAATTGGGATGGGAGTGTCAGAGACAGTATGATTGGCACAGGACAGAGCGGAGTTGAGGGCTGTTGTACATAGGGTCGCTATGAGTCGCAGGCGACTGGACGGCACATAACAACAACAACAACAACAACAACGCCTCTGGCAAACATGCTCCTTAGAACAATCAGCTGTATGAGACCAAAAGGGCAACATTTGCTTAAAGCCAAGATAAGACATAGATGGACAGGGAACATGAATCCATGGAACTAGGACACCCACGGAGGAAACAGGCAGACTGCTGATACATTGTGGGGATAGCCACCAATGCTACAAGTAATTTGTGTGTAAACTAGTTACTGGAACACTAACTTTTAATTTAAACCTTCACCTAAAGCAACCTAAAATGTTAAAAGATAATATTAATCAAAAGGGGGGAAATGCAGAACAGATTTAAAAATTCTTATACACTCAAGACATTTTGGAACCATAGGAACTGGATCAACCTCTGAAGCAGTCTTTAAAACTTAAACCAAAAATATCTCCAAAATGTCACAGAACCAAAAAACAGTTTAGCTTGGTTAGTCAAGATTGTCGGCCCCAGCAAGGTGCTCTTTTAGGAATTATCTCTATGGGATCAAAATGGCAGTGGCAGCTTGAAAGATCAGATAGATACATATGATTATAGAACTTATTCTAGAACCCAACTATCCATCTCGCAGCATTTATTGTAGAGAAATGAAAATTTATGATCACACAAAAACCTGCATGCCAGCATATTTGACATTATTCATATCACTCCAAAAGAGAAAGAACCTAAACAACTTTTGGTGGGCGAGAGAATTCACCCATTGGCACACACCTGCACAGCAGAAAAGAACTTGCCTGGTTAAAAAAACATTTATCTAGACGCTAGTAAGGATTTTTTTTTTTAAGCAGGAGTGGCATCCACTGCCTAAACAACATGCCTCTGGAAACTCTCTGAACTTTGGTAAATGATTGTTGTAGAAAGGCTTCATGCCTTTTGTTCATAGGGTCGCTACAAGTTGTGCTCAACTCAACAACAATTAACAACAACAAAGTAAGGATTTTAATAATAGAACTCAAAATAAAAAGGAACTATATGTATACCAGGTGGTAAAAGATAAAAAAAAAATAGAACTATTGATCAATATGGATAAATTTCAAATGAGTTTTTGCTAAGTGACTTCTAGTCTCAAAAGGTTTTAAGTGATATTATTCCATTTTTTGGGTGAAATTTTAGAAAAGATAGCTACAAATTAGTTTGGTGTGGGTATTTTCCTTTTTTCCTCCCCAGAGGTAATGCCTATCGGTAGGATCTTTGAATACAAATGGGATTGTTTGGTGTCTTGCCTGTAATTGTAGCTCCGAGAGTCTGTTTATGTAAAGATTCATAGAAATGTATCTCTGAAAGTGAAATATACTGCACGCACAAAAAAAAAATAAAAATCAACAGACTTTTTTGTGTGGGTTTATGTCAATACTCTTTAGTAACCATGCATTTTTTGAAGATGTATAAACTATTTATTAACCATGCATTTTTAATGTCATAGTTTACGCTTTCACGTAAAAAAGATGTAATCAACATTTATATGCAAATACCTCATAAATATTCATGTAAACCTCTCCTTTCTTAGTTAGACAATCTCTCAAATTGAGGACCTCTAGCAACAATACGCCTCAGTTACTTAGATAAATCATGGTATGTTTTTCTCTACTTTATTTTTCTCACTAAACAATATATCCTAGAAATCAACTCAGTAATAGCACATAGGTGGGATCCTCACTTTTCTCTAGTCACTGAATTTTGTGTGGATGTATAGTACATTATTCAGTGAGTCGCTGCTGATGGATATTTATAATGTTTTCAGTCTTTTGCTGCAACAAATAGGAGGTCAATCTGTAGAACAGAGTCCTAGAACCTGCTGGGGTCAAGTGATAAGGGCACACCTAATTTTGTTAGGTAATGCCATGTGACGATGGGTAGGGTGGTACCATTTTTTACTCTCATGGGCAATATATGAGAGATTCTATTTCCTCAGGACCTGAAATGTTACTGGTGTTGTTTTTAGGGTGCCATTGAGTTGGTTCTGACTTATGACAATCACATATAACAGAACAAAGCATTTCTAGTCTCTGCCAATCTCATAATCATTACTATGTTTGAGCCTGACTCTCTATTGAGCATCATGTCTTTCTCTGGGAACTGCTCATCCTGATACCACTTCTAAAGTCCATGAGATGAACTCTTTGTATCCTCACTTCTAAGGAGCACCCAGGTTGTTCTTTTTCCGAGATGGATTAGCTTGCTCTTCTCGCACTCACATGGTCTGTTCAATATCCTTCACCAACATGGTCATTCAAATGCATCAGTTCTCCTTTGGTCTTACTTATTCATTGTCCGACTTTTTACATACACATAAAACTGAAATCATCACATCTGAGGTCAAGTGGACCTGTATCCTGCCAGGGACAGCTTTGCTTTTCAGCACTTTAAAGAGGGAATTTGCAGCAAACTTGCCCAATGAATATGATTTCTTGACTTCTGCTTCCATGGGCGTTGATTGTGTAGCCAAGTCAAAGGCGGACAACTTCAATCTTGCTCTCTCCTAAGTTAGCTCATGCCACTGAGAGTGAGGTGAACAGAGGTGCAGACATGAACAGAACAGCCGGTTTCTGAGGCTGTAAATCACATGGCAGAGAGACGGCACATCTTTCTCCTGTGGAGCCACATGTGGATTTGAACCACCAGAGAAGCATAGCTTTTGGCTTCACTGTGCAACTCCTCACAGACTATACTATCACTTCCTTATAAAGTTACCTAAGTCCACTAAATTTGAGGTGAACACATTGTATAAAATAAGCAGGTTAGTGAGCTGTAGGGGGGGAAATTGCTATTGTAATGAATTATTTTAGATTCTCAATCTTGTCATGTTAACACAGACTCTGAAGACAACGTTTCATTTATTCTCTTAATACAGAAGTCTACCTAAGTCCCCGTTAGAGGAATCTTCCTTAAAAGCAAACAGAAAACTCCTATGTTGATAGTATTAATTTATGAAAGGAAGGTGTACTGTTGACTTTTAAGCTCCATTTCTATGTTTTTGCAATGAATAAGAATAGTAATAATAATAATCGATCTTTAAGAACCTGCACCAAGGCCTGATATTTTTAGCTAAAACCTTTGTGGAAGAACTAGAGTATGAAAGGTCTATCAGCAGTCTTAGTTGTACAGAGAACTCTCTTTCTCTTTGGCCTTGAAGGACAGAGAAAAATCCAGAGGAAAAACACTGAGTATTCCTTCGAATCCAGAGCTCCCTTCCAGAGACCTTTACCATGGATCTATACCAGTGGTTGGCAAACTATAGTTTATGAGGAGGATCTGAGCCATGAATTGCTTTTGTAAATAAAGTTTAATTGGAACCCAGTCAGGCTCATTCATTATGTATTGTTAAGGCTGCTGTCATGTTACAAGGGCTGAACAATTGCAAAAGAGATTGTATGGCCTGCACAGTTTAAATATTTACCATTTGGCACTTTACAGAAAACATTTGCTAACCCTTGCTCCATAAAACCAAAGATCACAATAAATAACCAATGGACAGTTCATAAAGTTTGTGTAAATATCATCTTTATACCAATGACATTAAATAAGGAGGTGAAAGCCAAAAGCTGTTCTGTACTATTAACAAGGCATGTTAGAATAAACACTGTGGTGCAATGATTAGGAATTCTGCTGTTAACCAAAAGGTTGGTGGGTCAAATCCACCCAGCAGCTCTGTGAGAGAAAAATCTGGCGATCTGCTCCTGTAAAGACATACATTTTTCCAAGGAGCTCATCATGGAGTATTTTTTTCTTTTTTAAACATCAAAATGTTTTATTTTCTTTTCCCCCCAGTTGAACATTTCCTCCCTCTGCCTTCCTTCCATCCTTCTGTCATGGAGTATTTTAAACAGCACCCTCGAGTTCCTTCAGTCTTCAGTTCTCTGAGGTGTATACACAGCAGTATATTTCAAAATACAGGCCACAAACAGCTGCATCCAACTCACCTAAGAAGCATGCTAAAAATGTAGTTTCCTCCCTCGCCTCAAAATGTAAATTTTTTTCCCCCAGGGTGTGCCTAGAATTGTTCTTTTTAAAAAGATTCTTATGTAATTTATATGCACAATGCTGCTTCCTGGCTTCTGTAATGTGGAAATCAAGACCACCTGAGCCTCAGGTGTCCCCAACCTAGCAGGCTGAGTCAGGGGCACCCTGGTAGCAACTAATGACCAGATTTAGGGCTAGACCCAGTGCCTGGCATATAGCAGGACTGTGTCTATGGGAACGAACAGAGAGGCATGAGAGGCACTGAAGCAATCTCTATCAGCAGTGCTGTGGCTTACCATGCTCCATTCTGTGTTAAACCATTTGGCTCCACAAGGCTTGAGATGGCAGGATTGCTGGCTCGGTGGTTTCTCCAGGAAGGCACACTCATAGGGGTCCAGCACTTCAAAGGTGTCTGCATTCTTCCTAACACAGATCACTTCCCTCTGCTGGGTTCCACTTCCGCACTCGATGGAACACTGTAGGAGGAAGCAGAGATAGATGGGAGTCACAAGAGGAAGAGAGATGGAGAAGTCCCTTCATTCAAGGGGATTTCTGTCATTCATTTGGCGAGGGAGAACTCAAGGGAACCCAGGAAAGATTTCTGGAGGAGAAGTTGCACATGGATCCGATCCCCCTGACAGCTCAGCTTCTGGGATATAATAGATGCGCTGAGCTGTCACAGCCTGAGGATGCTGGTGGGTGAGATCAGGGGGAGAGGGCTCCCCTGAGATTTTCTGCAGAAGCATATCAGCTGGTCAAAGTAGGCTTTCCGACCAGTGGACACTGACATCTCTCACTGTGAAAAAAATGAAGCACCAGTCTGTATCTGCTAGTCTCTCAGGGTGGTCGTTTGAATGAATTAGTCTTCCAGAGCCTGCCGTGCCTGTAGAGGGATGGACCATCGCCCAGGTCAAGGAGGAGGCCAGCAGGCCCTGTGCCCTGTGTTACTGTTGTGGTGAGGTGCCGCTGGATCAATTCCAACTCACAGCGACTCCACGCACAACAGACGCAAGTCCTGCCTGGTCCTGCACCGGACTCCCAGTCTGCTCTGCTTAAGCCTGTGGTTTGGGTCACTGTATCGATGCATCTTATTGAGGGCTTTCCTCTCCTGTGCTGTCCCTCTACTTTCCAAACATGTTGTCCTTGGCCTGTGTAGAAGTCCCCAAAACTGAGCCACTTGACCCTAGTAAAATCTCTAGTCTGGATCCAGGACTGGACTCCATCTTAATACTTGCTAATTTTTCTAATACTCAGCGCCCTTTGTTAAAAGCCTGTAGCTAAGAAAACATTTCTCTTTGCAGTTGGGCCAAGGAGAAGGGAAGAATGTTTCCAGGAGGGAACTGATGACATAGAGCCTATCAGGTAAGGTCAGAGTTGACCGCCTGGAGGAAATATACTGCTCTTTGGGATAGAGTGAATTACTGATGGGCCCTCTAACCATCATGGTCTTTGTAACTCTCACCACATGGCTGGATAAGACTACATCAATGTGGAGTGTTATGGCCTACCAAGGGGAACAATGTAAATTAGGTAAATAAATGATGTGTTTTGGGTGGCACAAATAAGATGTGTAGAACCCGATACATTGGGGACTTGTCAGTTTTGTCATCCCACCAGATTTAAACAGCCACAGCAGAGGTGAAGAATGGAAGTCGTGTTACTATTAAGAAATGAGAGAGAGTATAGCACATCCTCCGGACTTGAAATCCCTGTGTGGAAAATTCCTTGAACAAGAAATAGAGAGCTGGAGGAGCGTGGCATCAGGATTGCAGGAAGACGTATCAACAACCTGTATTATGCAGATGACACAACCTTGCTTTCCGAACCTGAGGAGGACCTGAGGCATTTGTTGAAGAAGGTCAAGGACTGCAGTCTTCAATATAAATTCAAGCTGGACATCAAGAAAACAAAGATTCTCACCACTGGGCCAACTGGCAACATCATGATAGAGAAGAGATTGAGATTATTAACAGCTTTAGCTTGCTTGATTCCACAATCAACACTCTTGGCAGCAGTAGTTAGAAAATCAAAAGATGAATTGCATTGGGAAACTCTCAGGGATGTCGCAGGAGTATTGAAGAGCAACAATGTCAGGCTCAAGACTAAGGTGTGCCTGATCTAAGTGAGCTATGGTCTTCACAATTGCTTTGCATCAGAGGGCTGGGCAGTGACTAAGGATAACAGAAGAAGGATGTATGCCTTTGAGTTGTGGTGCTGGAGAAGAGTATTGAACATACTTTAGACTGCTAAGAGAACAAAGAGGTCTGTCCTGGGGAGGGTGAAACCAAGCTACTCTTGGAGGCAAGAATTTCTAGGCTTTGTCTGACATATTTTGTGCATGTGGTCAGGAGGGATCAATCCTTGGAGAGGGACATCATGCTTGGAAGGGCAGGAGAGGAAGACCCTGGATGAGATGGTTTGAATCAATGACCGGGTAATGAGGGTAGGTGTGTTGGAGACAGTGAGATTGGTTCAAGATAGAGTGGGGTTCAGAACTGTTGTAAATAGGGTCACTACGAGTTGAAGGGATTGGACAGCACATAACAATAACCCTGAAAAACTGTGCTGAATGGCGTGAGATGAGAGAGTGGCAGTGGTAGCAGCAGCAGAGATGGCAAAATCCAGGAGACCAGTGTGAAAAACAGAGCTGTGGGTTCCTGGTCTGTAGAGAGACACGCTGAGTGCTTGCTGGCAGAGAGAATACCTTCGGATGTTTGTTGGGGGAGCTACATTCACTGACTCTTCTAGGTTTACTGTTCCATGATACTATAACCAAGCATACTCAGACCCAGGTTTGTGAAGGGATAGGATGCCACTGGTACTTGAAATGTCAGTGTTAACAGAGCTTTGCAATACTCGGCTGAGCAGAGCAGAGACTGGTCAGAGGCCAGAGAGAAGAGACTGTCTTGATCAAAGACTTATATCCTGAATTCTCTGTTACTTCCCTACCCATTACTGTCTAGTCGGTTCTGACTCACAGTGACCCTCCATCAGGTTTCTGTGACTGTAAATCTCTATAGGCCCCTCAGCTTTCTCCCATAGAGCAGCTGGCAGTTAGCCTCTCAATACTCTAAGCACTGCTCCATCAGGGCTCCTGTACCTTCCTTAATAAACCCCAAATAATGATATTGTCTGTGAGTTTTGTGTGGACTCTGCAACAAATTATTTAACCCAACAGAGACATAGTGAGAAGTTATGGTAGAGGTGGTTTGTGTTAGAACTGCCATTTTTTTGGCAATCTTCACCAATTAATATTACTCTTTCTACTTGGCCTGTGTTTCCTGTTTACATTTCTTTCTCCTTCCTATTCTTTCTCAGCTTCTGAACTTCGTCCCTGGGCAAATGCTCCTTTGATTCTGGAGCAGTTGATTGTTCAAAGGAACCATCTTGTTCCCTGAGGGTTACAGCTTACCTTGTAAACAAGTCTACTGTTTGCTTGAAAATTGAGCCTGTGGAGTATTCCTGTGACTTTTTTATTTAAACTTTCAAAAGCTGTCAACTATATTCTTTGATGGATCCATTACCTTAGACAATAAAATTAGGTAACACTCTAACAGAGCTATCATGGTCTAGTGGATAGGGAGGTGTGGTGCCAACCCAAAGGTAGGGAGTTTGAATCCTCTAGCAGCTCCATGGGGGAAAGATGGACAATCTCCTCCTCCAGTGTAATTGATAATCTCTGAAAATCCCTCTGGAGGGTTAGCTATGAGTTGGTTCCACCAGCTGCATAAATTGTTATCTGGACTCAACAGCACTGAGTTGAGGTGAACACTCTCTGTATTGAAATTTGCTGTGTGCAAACATATTTTCAAGGAAAGAATGGGGAGAATCACCACAAACCTACATAAAAAACTAGGAAACCTTCAACCCAACAGACTACAAATTGTGCAGGGCTTAAGTCTGCCTGCCTGGGCTATCAATTTCAGCAATTTCGGCTTTCCCCATGTACTCTCTTTTTGCTATCTTCACAGGCATTCAGAACATGATCGGGCTTCTTGGTTTGTTGCCCAGCTTTGTTCTGTGCTAGCTAGTTCACTGACTTGGTTGATCCTTGTGCCCTGAGCCTCTGAAATACACCGTAGAAGTAAGATAAGTGAGATGTGATGTAAACTCAGAGCTGAAAGAGAAGACATATTAAATACCTAGAAATAGAAAGTACCTAGAATAGGGAGATGCATAGAGACTGGAGTTTCACAGTTGTTACAAGGGGCCCGAGGAAGGGGGAGCTGGGGTAGAATTATTGTTTAGGAAGCATTGAGCTTTTATTTCTGGGGATTGGACATTTGGCAAAGGAAATGGGTGACGGTTACACAGCAGGACTGAGGTAATTGATCTCACTGAAATGTATACATGATGAATATTGAATTGGCAGATATATTATCTGTATTTTAACAATAAAAGAAAATTTAATAGAACAATTCTGAGCATGGATTCTGAGCTTGGCAGAGCGCTCTACAAGGAAGAGTTGGACTGCTTGGCCTGCAGAGTAGAAAAAGATGCCCTAGACTTGACTCATTCCTAGTTAGGTTCAGAATGTCAATTTAAAGACAAAGGTGGGCCTCATCCAAGCCATGGTCTTTTCAATTACTTTCTATGCTTCAGAAAGTTGGACAATGACTAAGGGCAACAGAATAAGAATTGATACTTTTAAATTGTGGCATTGGAGAAGAGTATTGAATATTCTATGGACTGCTAAAAAAAAAAAGCAAAACACAACAAAAAACCAACAACCCCAAAACAAACAGCCTGAACAAGTCAGTCTTGGAGGAAGTACAATAGGTTGAAGGCAAGGATGGTGAAACTTGGTCTCATAGACTTTGGGCATGGTGTCAGGAGGGACCAGTCCTTGGAGAAGGACATCATCCTGGGGAAGGTAGAGGGGCAGTGAAAGAGAGGAAGGCCCTCTACAAGATGCACTGGCACAGTGGCTGTAACCGTGGGCTCAAGCATATCGGAGATGGAGAGGATGCTGCAGCACAGGGCGCGGTTCAGATCTACTGTTCCTAATGCTGCTATGAGTCGTATCTGACCTGATAACATCCATTAACAATAAGAAGGAGTTAGGGTCCGGGTTCCTGGGGATGAAGAAAAAAAAAAATAGGCATTTTCTTTCTTGGTGAAAAATGGACTCTGAAAGCAGAAACTCCCTTGTCTTGGCCTTTGTCTGGACATGGTTCTTTTTCTGTTGGGCTGGCCGTTATCCACATCCTCAACGTAAGACATTCAGCACACCTGAGCTCCAAGTTTCCTAGTGAGTCACTTCCCTTAAGTATAAATTTAAAGTCCCAGCTCCAATGCAAAGTCTGGCTCAGGTTGGGACACTCCTTGGATTAATCACGATGGCCAGCATGATGGGTTGTTTAAAATGCCAACTCTCATCCAAACCATATGCTTGGAAGGAACATTTATTTGTATACTCTGAAGTCAGATAGTGTTTCATACTTAGACACTATCAATAAATCAGCATGCTTTACTTCATTTTCTTTGGGAATAATGTCAAATTCCCAGGACAAGGAGGTGCCAGCAGGCTCTGACATCCTTATAAACCCAGAATCAAAAACCTGTCCACATCCAATTAGGTCCTGACTCTTTTGGACAATAAAACTCTCATTTCTAATCTTAGTAGAAATCAGAGCTGCCTTTTCCAGGGTTCATACAACTCACAGTGCTCTGAGCTGAGGTCTAAAGTCTGTAGGAAGACTGCATGTAAAGGAGATCCAGGTCCTGTCTACTCGGTACAGATGCAGAACCTCACAGCAGTCAAGGGTCTTTCAGAGGAGGTTTAAAAACCTCTTTGCTTTGCAGGTGAAAGAGCACAGAACCAGGATGCACTTGGTAACAGATTCCACATCTACTTCTTCTTCTTCTTGTTGACACTGAGTTGAAACCAATTCATAGCTGACTGACCACACCCCTCTCCTGTATCCAATTCTTTCACAGTCTGCAATGCTTGACAGGTGACACACTTGTTGAGAATGGCAGTCCAGAGAGCAGAACAGCACTGCTTATGTGCACTGTGCATGAACTTCTCTGATCTGGTAGTATTACACGCCAACCTATGGCTTCAGTTTCCCTAAAATAAATGGATATTGGGAGCAACTGGTGTCCTATTGACAGTCACTTCTGGATTCTCTATGAGGATTAAGTTCTAAATGCCTTACAGCCAATAATGAGGCATTGTTGTTGCCGTTGTTAGTTGCCACCAAATTGATTCCAACTCAAGGCGACACCAAGCAAGCTGGAACAGAGCTGCTCCCTAGGATTTTCAAGGCTGAGACCTTTCAAAAGCACATCCCCAGGCCTGCCTTCTGTGTGGGTTTGAACTGCCAGTCTTCTGTGGTGTTTAAGTCCAGCACTTAGACATTTTTGGCTTTAATACTTAATACTTAGCATGAAAAACAATAGAGATGGAAAAAAGGGAAGGAATAGTTATAGAGCAATTCCCATGCCCCAAGAAATGGGAAACTTCCTTGGTATATACAGCACACCATGAGAACCGCAGAACAAACCTAGGAGGCATCTTCTTAGTCTTCTTGACAGATGAGGAAACTGAGGCTCAGAGTAGCTAAACAATTTGCCCCAAAGCAGAAAACTATGATGAGCAGAGCTGGGTTTAGTTTTCAAGTGTAACCACCATTGATACTCACTGGAGGAACACTGGGGCTACCTGAATTCTCTTCTTCTGAATTTTCTTTGTTTACAAGAGGATTATAAAATTGGGAAATAAAGAATTCCCCCATGCTGTTTACAGAAAATGTTCATATATTTTTACATTCCGCTCCTCACTTGTCATTGTATCATATGCACTTTCTATGTGGGCTCAAGTATGTCAGAGACCATGAGGATAGGGCAGGTTCAGAACCACCGTTCAAAGGGTTGCTATGACTCATGGTCCACTCAGTGACACTCACCACCAACAATAGTAATTACTGTTGCTACACAATAGTTTGTGGACTTGTACGATAATGCCCCTAAATATTCTGCTGGCACGCACATCACTGCTCAGAAATTTTTTTATCATGTTGGTTGTTTCTTTAACACGAATTCCTAGGGATGCAGTGACTGTGTTATGGTAAGTGAACATTTTAATGGGTCTGGACGTTAATTGGCAACTTGCTTTCCAAAGGGATTATGTAAATTTAAAAGGGAAGGGAGGCATTTTATTTTCTCCTTCCCCTGAATGTTATTTGTGTTGTTGTGAACACACAAAACCAAACATGCACCAATTCAACAATCTCCAAATGCACAATTCAGTGACATTGATAATCTTCAAGTTGTGCAATAATTCTCACACTCCTTTTCTGAATTGCTCCCCCATCATTAACATAAACTCACTGCATCTTCAGGTTCTTATCTCATCTTTTGAGTTATTGGTGTCAATTTGATCCTATCTTAAAAGAGCATAATGTTCAAGGCAGACTTTTCTACTTGTTAAGTAAGATTTCAAGACAATTTCAGGGGATATTTTTGGCTCAAGATTTAAAGACCTCAGTTTTCAGGGTTTCATCTACCCTCCAAGGCTACAGCAAGTCTAGAGTCCCTAAGAATTTGGAATTCTATTCTAACTCCGCCCTTTTTGATCATGATTCTTCTATGGAATGTTTAGTTAAAAATATTCAGTAATAGTCGTCGACTTGCACAGAAAAACATATCACTTTTAGGGGAAGGAGCAAGATATGCTCAGATTCCGAAAATGAGAACTGAGGCACAAATGGAGATTTGTACACCAATGTTCCTAGTAGCATTATTCACCATCACAAGAACATGGAAACAGCCCAAATGTCCAACCACAATTGAGAAATTATGGTACATCCACACAATGGAATACTATACAGCATGCAGGAGCAATGATTTTGTAAATTATTACCTAACTTGGGAGGGATTGGAGAGCATTATGCTGAGTGAACTAACTCAGTCTCACAAGGACAAATAGCATATAAAACCATTATTGTATAATGAGTATAAATATCCAAGGGGGATGGGGAAGGGTGGAAGCAGAGGGATGAGGCTGTGCAGGAAGTGGGGGGTTAATCATGGAGTTGTATAATTTGATGGTTGGGAGGGGGAGGGAAATTGGAAGAATCTGTTCTCACAAACAATGTACTCAAATTTTGTAAATAAACTAATATACATATTTAAAAAAAGCCAACTTGGGGAGAGGCAGAGAAGGTAAAATGTGCAACAATGAATGAATGAAAAATCTAACTTTTCTGTAAACTTTTGTTAAAATCACAATTAAAATAAAAAATTGTATTTTTTAAAAAAGATATGCTCAGATTACTTTACAGAAACATGTAATATTTGGAAACAGGCAAGCAATACCTACACACACATGTTTGAAGATACATGGAGAATAGTTTTTCTTATGTCTCTTTGTTGAGTAAAAAAACAAACTTGAACAATCAAAAGGTGAATAAATGAGCTCTAACAAAGAGATTGATAGGAAGCATTTATTAAATCTATTTATTTTAGGAATAAAACTTTAAAACATGAAAAAGAAATTGCAGTTGGGCAACATTTGGCACTTCTGATCTCTTGGCAAAGGAGGCAGTTTATGGAAATAATGAGTCACACATTGTATGTCCTCCTCCTGAATCTGACTGGCCACTGCTCCAGGTGAACAGACCTTAGAAGAATGGACCTTAGATGGCCTTTTGCAAACGTTAAAGAACGTGCAATGAACCAAGAGGTATAACAGATGCACTAAAAACATTATGTAAAGTGGCATTCACTTCCTAAACCACATTCCTCTGGAAACTATGAACTTGGAGAAATGACAATTGTTATAGAAAGGCTTCAGGTCTTTTGTTCATAGGGTCACTACGAGTCATGCTTGACCTGTTGGCAATCAACAACAACAAACACATTATTAGGCTAATTAACTGGGATGTTCATGAAACTATGACCCTAAACTTCTAAGCCAAGGAACCAAACCCATGTGGTATTTGGTTATACATAAGGAGCCTCAGAAGTACTGTTTTTCTCTCTTCTTATTCCCCCATTGTTGTAGAGGTATCTATCACATAACTTTCGACAATCAACTTTTCACAGGAATATAACTTGTTAACAGCAGTTAAAGTAACTGGCTGTGTAATCTTGCCTTTAATGAATGTGATATTTATCTGTTACCTTTCCTCCTTCCACTCTCTCCCACTTCTGGTGTCCACTATATGTGGTCTCTATATATTTGCCACTTCTTGTCTTTTTTTCTTTTTAAATTTAATTTTATTTTAATGAAAGTTTACAGAGACTTCGGGTTTCCATTCATTTATTGTTGCCCTGCCCACTCCTCCCCGCCAATTCACTTTTTTTTCAAAAAGTAAAAGAAAAAATTCTTTTACTGTTATTCAATCCTTCTTCCCAAGTCCACTCCACTATGCTCCTGTCATAACAATAATGAGATTATACAACATTTATCTTTTTGTCATTAACTTATTTTGCTCATCATACTGTCTTCAAGCCACATTCATACTATAGCATATATCAAGAATTCACTTCTATTGGCTGACTATTTTTCCATTATATGTATGCATCTCATTTTGTCTCTCCATTCATCTGTTGGCGGGTATTTATGTTGGTGGTTCACTATTGTGAATAATGTTGCAATGAACATCTGCTTTCAAGTCTTTTGGGTATATACCTGGAAGTGGAATTTCTAGGTCACATGGTAGTTCTGTTTTTGGTTGTCTGTGGAATCAACACTTTATTTTCCACAATGGTTGTATGATTTTGCATTGCCATTGGAGAAGCAATGGAGAAGAATTAGCAGTGGAGAAGAATTCTAATCTCCCAATATCTTCACAAACTGTGTGTGTGTGTGTAAGTCTTAGATATCATGTTGTTTTTGCTACATACCATCAAGGTGGAACTGACTCACAGCTGACCCCCCAGTGGGTTTTCAGAGGCAGTAAACTGCACAGGAGGAGACTGCCTATTTTCCTCCTGTGGAGCTGCTGGTGGATTAAAATTGCATGCTTATAGGGTTGTTGCACAACACTTTACACTTAACCACAAGAGCTCCCTGAACCAACTTGTTATTGCTGTGTACCATCGTGTTGGAACTGAGCCATAGCTGCCCCGTTGACAGGTTTTCCAGGGCAGTTAATTGCATAAGAGGAGATTGCCCACCCTTCTCCATGAAGCAGCTGGTGGATTCAAACTGCATGCCTTCGCGATTGCAGCACAGCTTCTTACCACTAGGCCACTAGAGATCCCATTTAGTTAAGAGTGAAATAATATTTCATTGTGGTTTTGATTTGTATTTTTCTGGTAGTTAATAATGCTGAGCATCTTTTCATGTTATTTGGTGGTCACTGGATGTTTCTTTGTTGACATGTCTATTCAAGTCATTTTTCCACTTTATGATCAGACTGTCTTTTTTATTGTTAACTGGAAAATTCATATATGTTTTGGTTATCAGATTCTTGTCAGATATGTGGTTTCTGAAGATCTCTAAGTAGATATAGGTTTTTTTCCTTTTTAGGATAAAGTCTTTTGATGAACAATGTATATAATTTTTAGGAAGTCTCATTTTTTTCTTTTATGCTTTTGTTAGTATATTAAAGAATTCATTTTTGAAAGCTAAGCCTGATAGCGTTACTCCTCCTTGCTTTTCTGAGATTTTTATGGCTTCAGTTTGCACAATGAGGTCATTGATTCCCTCCTTTTTTTTCCAAATGCTAAATTTCATTCCTCTGGTATTCCGGGAATACCAGAGGAATGTCTATCTGTGTTTCATTGACTATGCAAAGGCATTTGACTGTGTAGATCATAACAAACTATGGCTGACTCTGAGAAGAATGGGAATCCCAGAACACTTGATCGTTCTAATGCGAAACTTATACTTGGACCAGGAGGCAGTCGTCAGAACAGAGCAAAGGAACACTGCATGGTTCAAAATTGGGAAGGGCGTACACCAGGGATGCATCCTATCTCCATACCTATTCAACCTATATGCAGAACAGATTATGCGGGAGGCTGGGCTCTATGGGGAGAAATGTGGGGTCAAGATTGGTGGACGATTTATCAACAATCTGTGTTATGCGGATGACACAACCCTGCTTGCTGAACCTGAAGAGGACCTGAAGCGCCTTCTGCAGAGTGTCAAGGACTGCAGCCTACAATATGGATTGAGGCTCAATGTCAAGAAGACAAAGATTCTCACCACTGGACCAATTGGCAGCATCAGGATGGATGGTGAAGAGATTGAGATTGTACACAGCTTTAGTTTGCTTGGCTCCACAGTCAACAGTCTTGGCACCAGCAGCCAGGAAATTAAAAGGCACATTGCCATGGGGAAGTTTGCTGTTAGGGACCTCTCCAAAGTACTGAAGAGCAATGGTGTCTCTTTGGAGACTAAGGTGCGTCTGATACAGGCCATGGTCTTCGCAATCACTTGTTATGCATCAGAGAGTTGGACAATGACCAGGGAGGACAGAAGGAGAATTGATGCATTTGAGCTGTGGTGCTGGAGAAGAGTATTGAGAATACCATGGACTGCTAGGAAAACAAACAGATTTGTCCTGGAAAGGGTTAAACCGGGAGGCTCCTTGGAGGCAAAGATTCTGAGGCTCCATCTAACATACTTTGGACATGTTGTGAGGAGGGACCGGTCCCTGCAGAGGGATATATCATGCTTGGGAGGGTGGAGGGACAGTGCAGGAGAGGAAGGCCCTCTATGAGGTGGACTGATTCAGTGACTGGGATAATTGGGATGGGAGTGTCAGAGACAGTGTGATTGGCACAGGACAGAGTGGAGTTTAGGGCTGTTGTACATAGGGTCGCTATGAGTCGCAAGCGACTTGACGGCACACAACAACAACAACAAATTTCATTATTTATTAGACATGTTTCCTGCATGGTTTATTTCCTCAGTCATTGTTCAGAGGTCTCTGAGAAGCTGTAAGAGTATGCAGGCGTGGACTCAAGGCCCAGCCTTATCTCCAACATTGTGTACGTCATTGGGCAGACTTGACTCATTTTAAATTTGTTTTTGTATGTGGTGTGAGACATGGAGTTCATATCATTTTCCTGCTTGCAGAGATCCAATTTTTCCCTGCCTCATTTACTGAAGAGATTCTTCTTAGACAGTTGAGTGTACTTGGCATATCTGGACTCTTAGTTGTATTCCATTGGTCTGTGTGTGTATTGTTAAACCAGGATGATTTGATTACTACAGCTGTATTAAGAAAATAAACTAAACACACTGCCATGGAGTTGCTTTCAACTCATGGCAACTCACTGTCAGGTTTCAGAGGCCATAAATCTTCCTGGGATGGTGATGGTTCATCTTTCTCCTCTCCAATATTTACTGCACTGAACCGGGAGGTGTGGATCCTCCTGCTTAGATGTTCTTTATTCCAACATTGCTTTACCTACTTGGGACCTCTTGCCATCTCATGTCAAGATCAAGACTCGTTTTCTGTTTCCCTAAAGAAGGCTGCCCCTTTCTTTGGAATTTAGATTGGATTGCACTGATCCTTTGTGTAACACTGGCATCTTAACTATATTAAGCCTTCCAATTAATGAACAGCAAATGTGCCTGCATCTAAGTATTCCTTAATCTCTTTCATCCTTCTCTTAAGTTGTTATGTGCTGCTGAGTGGGAACGTACTCATAGGTGACCCTCCAGTGGGTTTTCAGAGGCTGTAAATGGCGCAGGTGGAGATCAGCCATCTTTTCCCCATGGAGCAGCTGGGGGATTTGAACTGCTTGCCTTTAGGTTGGCAGCGTAACTTGTTCCTCAATCCTCTATTTCTCTAGAGGCTTTTGGAAAGAAATTATTTTGCTTCAATCATTACAGTGTTTCGTAGCACCTGCTCATACAGTGAGCAACTTTAACTTTTTTCTATTTCTACTCTGACATGGAAAATACTGCTAAAATTGGCTTAATTATAACAGTAGCAGCTACCACTTATGTGTGTTTATTATTTGTTAGGAAGTGCTAAATATATTATGAACATCATTTCAGTTAAGGCTCAAGTAACATCATAAGGTCACTGCTAGCATTTTCTAAAAAGCAAGGAAACCATCCCAGGCCACTATCTCTTTGAAGACAGAGATATCAGCATTATTCACTGATGAACTTCAGGTGCCTAAAGCACACATATTGGGCGCTCAGTAAATGCTGTTGACTAAATGAAGCTTCAGAAGTGTAAGTAGCCTTTCCAGGATCATGGCATCCAGTGGTAGAGCTGGGCTTCAGACCTGGTCTACAATACCAACGCCTGGGGTCCTGACCCTTTGCTATGCTGCTTCCTGCCTGCACCCCTCAGATGCACCCAGTTTTGGACACTCACCTGACTCCAGCTCCCTGCAAACCACTCCACCTTGCCAGTGCAGGGCCCATTGTCACAGGGGGTAGCCTCAGCTGGGCGGTTGTTCCCACAGCCCTCCAGCGGTAGGCTGCTGACGTGGTTGGTCATGCACACCACCGAGCGTGTCCGCACTCCCGCCCCACACTCCGCTGAGCACTGTAAGAGAAGAGGGGGTGGATTAGCAAGGAGGTCTGCAGCATACTCCGAACTCTCCTTCAACCGGTGCAAAGGATAACTCAACACCTGCTTTTCCAACCAACCCTTCCACTTCCCTGACCTAACAGCTTCTTATGCATCTCCCGGATATTTTCCTTTGAACTCTGGTAGCCCAGTGGGTAAGGAGTGGTGCTGCCTCTCCGAAGGTCAGTAGCTTTAATCCACCAGCTGCTCTGAGGGAGAAAGATGGACAATCTTCTCTTAGGTGATTTATAGTCTCTGAAAGCCCACTGAATGGACATCTATGAGTAGGCTCTGACTTGATAGCAATGTTTTTTTAGTCTGATGCCATTCTTTTGTGCAGCATAATGTCTTCAAGACACATTCATACTGTAACATCTATCTTGCCTGCATGTTCAGCTTTTAAGTGATCTTGTTTTTATTTATTTTAAATACAAATGATGGCCAAAAAAAAAGTGTTTCTAAGCACGGTCGTCAATTTAAGTGTGCGGCAACGTGTTAAACTTGCCAATCTTGATAGAAACCAAACATTGTTTCGGTTAGTTTTTTTTTGGTGTGTGTTTGTTTTTTAAATTAAATTTTATTAATTTTAATGAACATTTACAGAGATTTTGGGTTTCCATTCATTCATTGTTGCACTATTTTTCTACCCTCCTCCCCAGTTCGGTCCTCTTTCCCCCCCCCTTGAAAGTCTATTTTAATTGTCCAGTTGCCATAGCGCTTGTCAAATCCAGTTCTGATTAATCTCCTTTGTTAGTGTGTCCTTTGCCATTCCCTATCACTCCTCCCTGAGAGAGACTTCACCCTGATTCATAAGGAAAAGGGGATGGCATATTCTCTTAGCTACTTCCCGCTGAAAAGGGATGCTGTAGGTTTCAGGGTGAAGATCTCTCACTACTCTGAAGGGCCCCTTTGGCAATAGGAAACACGTAGACTATTGTGGAGATTGATTTTGGAATTTAGATGCACTGTTATCAATTGTGCTTAGCCATACATGTTCATATCTTTGAAGATGTATCATGGAAGTGTTGCAGACTTGTTTCTGTTTTTAAGAAAAGAACCAGCAAAACCCTCTTCAGTCTGCTTTCTTCCTCATGTGGAGCATGTTCCTGCATGGTGCAAACAGCTGCGGCACTTGGTTACTAACTGGATGTTGGTAGTCCGAGTCTACCCAGAGGCACCTCGCAAGAAAGGCCTGGAAATCTACTTCTGAAGAGTCAGCCACTGTAAACAATCTGGAGCACAGTTCTACTCCAACACACAGGGTCACCAGGAGTTGGAATTGATTCTGTGGTAATTGGTATCTGTAATTCCTTTATGGAATGTCATGATGGCATCCCTCCAACCTCAATTTTCCAGGAATAGATTAGACTCAATATTTTTTCCTAGAGTTGTGATAAATACAACTTTATTTTTCAGACTATCTGTCTTAACTTTTACTTTCAAGAACATAGTCAGCAGCAAAGAAGAATGTGTGAGTACAGACTTGGATCCATGACCACTTGCTCCTAGCTGGTCTAGGCAAGAATGAAAGGTGGAGTCTGTCAATGATTCCAAGATGAGGACAGATGGTCCTTACTCTGGAGCCACAGCCTGGAGAGTCCTGGGAAGCTGCCTGGTACAGAGGGAGAGCTGGGTTTGGAGCCAGACACATAGAGGTTAATATCCCTACTAACGGTGTGGTTCAGGGCAAGTGAGAACGCCGCTCAAAGTCTGATATGCTCTCCTGAACAATCCACAAAGACCTCACTCCTGGTAGAATCAGAGACAATGAATACTGTGGTTTGGAGACATCAGGTGCTCAGTAAATTGTTTAAGGACCTCAAACCCTACATCCCATTTTTAAAAGGAGAGAGTGAGGCTCATACAGTTGACTAGACCAAACAATTGAAAACAGAAATCAAGAAAGGGAAAACACAACCACATTTCCTCACTAAGGTTTTCACTTTAATTTTTGTTCATTGCTTTCTAGCCTTGAAAAATCACAGCCCAGAGTAATGAAACGGCTGTTGTTGCTTGGTTCTGTCGAGTACGATGATAGTGAGCCTATCAACCACCAACCTGAACCCTATCCTGAACCATCCTCACCGTCTCTGAACCACTCAAGCCCATTGTCGTAGTCACCATGTCAATCCATCTCATTGGGAGTCTTCGTCTCCTTTGCTGACCGCCCATCTTTCCAAGCATGATATCCCTTTTCAAGGAATAACTTTGCCTAGCTACATGTCCAAAGTATAAAAGACAAAGCTTCATGATCTTTGCCTCCAAAGAGCACTCTCTTCAGCACTCTCCCACAGCTCAAAAGTGTCAATTCTTCTGCCGCCCTTATTCATTGTTCAGCAATCTGATGCATAGCAGGTGATTAAGAAGACTATGGCCTTACTTAGGTGCAGCTTAATCTTCAAACTGACATCACTGCATGACTCAGAAAAGCCCTCAATGTTGTCGAACTGGACCTGACTCCAAGCTGACCCTCCAGCGGGTTTTCAGGAGAGTATAAATCATATGGTAGGAGGCTGCCCACCTTTATCCCTCAGAGTTGCTAGTGGATTTGAACCACCAGAAAGGTGCTGCCTTTGGGTTGGCAGCTCAACTCTCAAGGACTCCACCCCCAGAGTGTCCTCATTTGCATAACCAGGCTGAGCTGGGTCTGAGTTTTTAAGGAAAGATTCTCCTTCTCTGGGGCAAAGGACTCAGAAACACTTCTTGGAGCCAATGCTTGCTGTTTCATTAGAAAATGGACACAATGAACCAATTGCCTCAAATTTCATTACAATAACGGGAATGTTATAGGCTAAAAGGTTTGGGGTTTTGGCGTTTGTTTTTTTTTTGCCTTGGATGTGTGTTTTATCTAGTCTCTTTCCTAATGTAAGATAGATGGATAGACAGTGTCACAGACGAGAGCCACAGATAGGCAAGGGAGTAGAGAGGAAGCTCCCACTCACTTGCTTTAAGTGTGGCTCTGAAGGACACTTGGCCAAGGTGGCCCACATCAGGTCCTCGTGGCAGACAGGACTGACAGGCCCCAGCTCCCAGCTGGAAGGAAACAAAGGAGGACGCTTCAACGATTTAGATCCTCCCAGAAGAGCCGTGGATGAGCATTAACATTACTGGTAAGTATATTCATTTTCTCCTGGACACAGAGCCTACTAATTGGCCCTAAAAGCCTTCTGAGGTCCCAACTCTTGTCACTATTTCTTAGTTGTTGGAATGGACGGAAACCCTCAAAAGCAGTTCCTTACTTTACCTCTACCTTGCATGCGAACTTCCAAGTTGTAAAACAACCCAGTGGTAGATGGAATTTGCTCCAGGACTTAAGAACCATAAATGACATAGCTGAGCCTCTACATCTTGTGGTTCCTAACCTCTACACTATAATAGACAAAGTGCTAGTCTATAGGCCTTTTATTGTAAGAACCACCCTCCCTCTGTAACTTGATTTGTGCCACTATTAGAACCTCTACTCAGAATATTAATTGCTTTTTAATTTTTGACTCATGTACTTTTAACTTGTTAGTTAAGTTTGTGTCTTCTAGGCTGCAATACTTCCATGATACATCTTCAAGGATATGAACATGTATGGCTAAGCACAATTGATAACAGTGCATCTAAATTCCAAAATCAATCTCCATAATAGTCTATGTGTTTCCTACTGCCAAAGGGGCCCTTTATTGTAGTGAGAGAAGATCTTCACCCTGAAACCTGCAGCATCCCATTCCAGCAGGTAGTAGCTAAGAGAATACGCCATCCCCTTTTCCTTATGAATCAGGGTGAAGTCTCTCTCAGGGAGGAGTGATAGGGAATGGCAAAGGACACACTGACAAAGGAGATTAATCAGAACTGGCTTTGACAAGCACTGTGTCAACTGGACAATTAAAACAGATATTCAGGGCGGGGAAGAGGAACGAACTGGGGAGGAAGGTAGAGAAAATAGTGCAACAATGGATGAATGAAAATCTCTGTAAATGTTCATTAAAACTAATAAAATTCAATAATAATTAAAAAAAAGAAAGATGGATAGGGAGTCTCCTGCCACAAAGAAACCCAATGGAGGGTTGCATTTGGCTTTTCTATCTTTAAAACTCAAGATACTGTCATTTTCTTAGAGAATAGAAGATAAATAGAACTCCAGTTATCTTAGAATTTCTAATCCCAAGAATGTGCCTTCCTAGCTAATTTCCATGTGAACAGCAAACTTAATTTTCCACTTTTCAAACTGAGCAATGTACACACACAGACCCCCTGCTCCCCCAGTTGTCATCAAGCTAACCCTAATCATGGCAACTCCCATGCGGCGAGCAAAATTGTGAATCCCAAAGTTTCTGTGGGAGGGAAGAGCTTCACTCCCGTGGGCTCTAATCTATAAAACTACTTCCTGTCATAAAGACAGGAAGAGGGTTGTTTTTCCTTTGATTAAAGGCAATTAACAACAGCTGGTGGCAACATACCCCCACCCCCAACTCATGGAGACCCTACAGGATGGGGTAACTCTAAATGCCTCCCAGTGTTTTAAGACGGACGACTGCATGGCAAAGGGTGCTGTCCAGTCTTCTTCAAGAACTAGTTCTTCTTTAAGGAGCCCTGGAGCAACAGTGGTTACGTGCTGGGTTCAAACCCACCCACCTTGCTGAGCGAGAAAGATGAGGCAGTGTACTTTTACAAAGATTTACAGCCTTGGGAACCCTATGGGACAATTCTCTGTTCTATACATTGCTATGAGGCAGAATCAGTTATCATCTACCCTGAGAACATGTATGAAAAAGGTCACATCTCATTGGCCATATAAGGGAAAGATTTCTTCCCATCTTTATGATCTCTTTCTTTTTTAAATAATTTTTTTTCTTTATTGCAATGTGAGTGAAAGTTTACAGAGCAAATTGGTTTTCTGCTCAACTGTTCATACACATTTTGTTTTATGATATCAATTATAATGGTGTCATTATTTTCTTTCCACTGCTTCTCTGTGGTTCTCATCTCCAAGAATCCTTCGATCTTACTGCTTCTTGTCTTCTGGGCTTTATACTTGGGCCCCTTGTCGCCCCTTTGATCTTTTTCTGTGTGATCTCTTTAATGAGCTGCCCTCGAGGCACCACATTCTCATTTAATGCTCACATAATAACAAAAAGATTTCATTCCCTTATCCCTTATTGGAGAAGTTTTCTAGGTTGAGAGCAGCAGATGGTTTATAGTGATACAACAAACCTCAGACTCCTCACTTATCATAAGACATTAAAGATCACCTCATCTTCTAGCAGGGAGCTCTGGTCATACAACAGTTGAGCACGCAGCGGGTAACCAAATGGTCAACAGTTCGAACCAACCAGCTGCTCTGTAGGAGGAAGACCTGGAGATGTGCATCCACAAAGCTTACATCCTGGACCACCCGACGGGGACAGCTGTATTTTGTGGCCTGAGATCACTATGTGAAATGGACTTGAAATTATCTGGCAACAACCAGCACTGCCTCATCCAGGTGCTGTGAGGGTCATGGGCAAACTCCAGAGGCACCTGGGGACTAGGGCAGGGGCCACGTCTATTTATCACAGTCACGTCCCCAGTGCCTGGTGAAGAGCCTACACACAATAAACCAAACCAAACCAAACCAATTCCTTGCCATTGACATGGAACCAAATCATAGCTGGCCTCCACTGGGCTTCTAAGGCAAAAGATTGTTCATCCTTCTCTCGCAGAAGTCCAGGCCGATTCACACTTCCAGCGAGGCATGGCCTTTGTGCGAGAAGCATATCTCCTTATTAACCACACCTCCAGAGCTATCTGCCAGTGAGTGAGGAGAGGAGTATGTGAGATGGTTGGAGTTGTAGGAATCAGGGAAGAGGCCCGTCACTGTATCATGTGCAGACTCTCACAAAAGATAAAAAAAGCATGATGTCATATCTTAGTTTACTCGGTATTTAATAATTTAGCATTCATGTGGAGTGCTAAAGAGATTGGAACTATTTCACACTTACCCTTAAATTTTGGATATTCTCAGTACTTCTACAAGGGCCAGAGTCCAAATGTAGGAACTCCTGCAGTTACCTGCCCCATGACTACCATCTGGTGATGTTCAGCTCCTGCCTGTCAGCCCATCACTCCTGCCTGCCCGCTGTCATACTCACTCTCTCACTCCAGTCGGTGAGGAACCAGCTCTTCGCGCAGGGCCCCATGTCACAGTTCTCGATGTCATTGGGCCGCAGTTTCATGTTGCATTCCTCATCATCCACCACATCCCCAATGTTGCTGACACACTTCACGTCTCGGGTCCTCTGTCCCACTCCACAGGGCACTGAGCACTAGAACAGAGAAGCCTGCTTCAGTGGAACGTTTTATCTCTGAGAAAGAACGATGCATAGTTATGGGGCCCTCACCCTTTGCCCACTGGATCATTAACAGTTGATGGTAGGGGATTATCTTGTGCTACAAGGTCCCCTCCAATGCTGTTAACTACCTGGGAGAGGATCTGAACCTAGAAACAGCAAAACCTTTTCCACTAAGATTTTCTGAAATGTTCTGTTACTTTACTCTTCCGAGCCTCAGTTTTCTCATCTAGAAAATGGGAGAACAAAATTAGGAATTGGCTCTACCAATTGCCAGCCTTCTCTCACTGCGGCTCAGTGACAGATGAGGTGCTCACACACACAACGCCCACAGGATCATCCTTGAAGTCAGTGGGGAGGGATGCCCATCAGCCTCAAGTCTGTCTCCTCTGGTGCTACTCAGAGAAGCAAAGTAGCATCTCAGAACACACCGAGTAAGACCAACATTAACATAAAGACATACAGCCTTGGCTGGGCTTGAAGTTATAAAAAGGGCAATTACATTTTTCTTCTTGGATTATTGCTAATATCAAAGTACTCTTTACACATTATCCTTCTATGCTGGGACAATGATTGAATAGCATCAGATTGGATGGGGTCTCTGGTCTCTTTTCTGTTTTTCACTTGGTATTTGATATTCACTTGGAGGCTTTATCTAATAATTGATATGAACTTTAGCTGTCAGAGGATTTAGCAAAGTTTGGAAAAGGGGCAGGGATGGGGTGAGGGAGAAACAGCCTTACTGCTATTGCAGGGGGAATTTTTAGTGTTTGCCAGAGAAATTCTGCTTTGTCCCATACTTCACATACTACATGATTGGGCACGTCCTTGAAAGAAGATGATTTAAAAAAATAAAAATCCTAGGACATTACCTCACATGCCAGTGGGTGATGGGAATTAAAAAACAAATTTAAAATGCCTTGAGATTTGCTCTTGAATAACTTCACCTGGTGTGTGTGGGGTGCTGGCAGGAAAAGCGCATCTCTATTAGAAAAGGTAGGAACAGGGGAGAGAGTGACTCACCCTGCAGGGCCAGGCCAGGCCAGAGCCAGCCTCCTGAAAAGAGCTTTGAAAGCTGAGCTCAGCAGAAAGAAGCTCTGAGGGGGAGAGGTTAGAGGAAACAATATAAACAAGGGCAGGGAAGCATGAAAAGGTGAGGGATGTCTGGGAGGTGAGGGGTGTCTAGAGAAGAGCCTGAGGGGTTTGTCTGGGATGGAAGAGGTGGCAAAGAGGATGAAAGAGACGTCCCTCTCCCTCGGAAGGAACACTGGATAGGTAATTCCTGAGAGGTGATTTTCTGCTGTTGAGATGGGTAATGTGGTAAAGCTGTGCTTTAGAACAGGCCTCTCACAAACACTGCATAATGCCACTGTTATAAAACAGGGACAGGCATCAGAGTTGGGGGGAAACAAAGAAAAGCGGGGATAAATAATATACACTGCATTGAAACTGATGAGGGAGAGAATTGTTTAAAAGGTATATATGATTAGGTATTATCTGCATTGCAAGAGTCCAGAATAAGGGCTGCATAGTAAAGTGGATGGTGGTCGGGGAGGGGATTGTATAACCATGAGAGAATTTTTTTTTCTTCTCAAAGAGAAAAGTGAACTGGGGTGGGGGAGTGGGCAGGGAGGAAAACAGTGCAACAATGAATGAATGGAAATCTAAGTTCTCTATAATCTTTCATTAAAATCTCAATTAAAAAAAAATAGAACCTCCCTAAAAAACCCAAACAAAACCAAAACAAGAAAACAGGTCTCTCAGACCTCCGGGGACATATATGTTATTGTGCAGGAATCAGCTAAAATGCTGAGTGGGTCCGGGTGATATCTGAGATGCTGCATATCTAAAAATCCACTCAGCTGGTGTGCACACTACGCCTGAGGAACAAGGATTTAGAAAACTCCACAAGGGCGTGGGTGGTAGGCTCGACACATCGAGTAAGAGCACAGCTGGTGGTTTAAGAGGAAAAAACAACATATAAAATGTGTTGGAATAAAAAAAAATGTGTTGGACTTGCTGAGCCCTGGATATAACCAAGGTTTGAAAACCTGTCTGGGTTCCCCAGCTTGAGCCCTGTCCAGGAGAAGTGAGCCCATCACAGGTCTCAGTGGGGGAAGGCAGGAGCATGGTGGTGGTGTGGAGGTTAGGGTGTGGAGTGCAGGGTGAGAAGGTGGCTCTGAGAGCAGAGCTGGGCTTCCACAACCCCCCTGGCCCTGCGTACCGAGGTCCAGTCTGTGCGGATCTGCCACTCGCTGCAGATCTTGAGTTGGCAGGTGCTGGTGGTCTCCGGCTTCTCCAGGTGCTGGCAGCGATAGGGCTGCACTGTCAGGCTGCGGTTGGCATACACCTGGCGACACAGGACCTGGCGATGCTGCATGCCCAGGCCACAGGTTTTGCTGCACTCAGACCATTCTCCGATGTCCCAGCTAGCTCAGGAAGGAAGGTTTAAGAGTGAGAGGTTACTTCCCTTCAACAGGAAGTGCACCGAGGGAGCCTGGAGCACACTGGAACCATTCTCATCAGAATACAGCCTGGCTTCAAAGCCACCTACAGGTCCTCGGACTCTGTAAGGTAATGTCACTTTGTTACACACACACACACACACACACACACACACACACACCCCGCCCTGAAAGATTATTTTATTGTCCTGTAGAACATAAACTCACTTTGAAACGAAGAAACCTTGCTTAAGTATTCTTTATGGTTTAATAACTGCTCTGGTGGCCTAGTGGCAAGAAGCTGTGCTGCAATCCCGAAGGCACCCAGCTCGAGACCACCAGCTGCTCCACAGGAGAAGGATGGGCAATCTTCTCCAGAGCGATTCACTGCATCTGAAAACCCACTGGAGGGTCAGCTGTGGCTTGATTCTGAGTCAACAGTAAACAACAACATTTGCATGCCAATTTTACAGAATCTCCTTTGTCATTAGTTAAAAAAGTCACGGGCATGTGTTCTTACTGTATTTTGATGAGGCTGTTGCTTTTATTACTTTTTAGTCTCTTTTAGGGTCCTTCTCTCCTGTCCCCCCACTCCAAGTCTCTAATAACCAATAATCCATCCAAGACCCGCCCTGTGAAACACCCCCTAACTTCTCCAGGCAGGTGCATTTATGACTCCATATTTTTTCTATAGCCACAGCCTACCTACAACACGGATCCCACCGGCTTGTAATTCTTCGCTCCCTTCTGAGGCTTTTCTTACGAGGCTAAAATCCCCATCATGGGAATTTCCCAAAGGGTGGGCTTCCTGGGAGCAGGCTGACCTAGTAAAGCCTGCTAGCTCCCAGGCCCACCTGGAAAGACAGTGCCCTTGTCCAGCAGACCCCATCTGATACAGAGACACAGTGCCATACCTGCCACTCACACTTAGATGGGCTTGAAAATTAGATTAGGGAAGCGTTGTAAAGACAGAGCACAAGGCCCTTTGAGGGAGCAAAACTGTCTGATGACACTAACGGTAGACACCTCATCTGATGCGTCTGTCAAAACCTGCAGGACTGTTCTGAGAGAGAACCCTACTGTAAAGGATAGACTTCATTACTAAAACATGCTGTTCCGCACTGGTTCACCAGTTTTAATAAACAGACCACAAGAATGCACCATGCTAACCACTGGAGAAAACCACTGTGTGTGGGACAGAGGGCATATGAGAACTCTTTGTACTTTATGGACAACTTTCCTGTAAACTTAAAACTGCCCCAAACCCCCCAAGCACCTAATAAATGCAAACTCATTCCTATCAAGTTAGTGCCAACTTATAGTCAACCCTCCAGGGGCTTCCTGGGGCTGTAAACACACAGGAGGAGATTGTCCATCTTTGTCCTCAGAGATGCTGGTGTATTCCCACTGCCAGAGAGGTGTGGCCTTTGAGTTAGTAGCCTCCTCTCTACAGACCACACCACGACAGCTCCGTCTTGCTGGTATGTGCCCTCAAGTCAGAACTGACCCACTGCTGACCCTCCATTGAGTTTCCAGAGACAGTAAATCACACAAGACACTGACTGACCATCTTTCTCTTGCAGAGCAGCTAGTGGATTTGAACCACGTGCCTTTGAAGCTGCAGCCAGCTTCTTCCCTCTAGGCCACCAGAGCTCATTATTAAGAAACCAAATTTGAAACAATGCAAAACAAAATAGAACCAACCCCTCCAGATAAAGTCTGCTGTCAATGTTCTATTCACAAGTGACCATAAGGTACGTGACCACAGGGGACTTTACAGAGAGGTGACTTACAAGGCCGGGCAGGGGAACAGGTTGCAGGGCTCCTCCTCGGGGGTGGGCTTCATGCTGGCGTCACAGTAGCCCTCAGGAACTTCTTTATGTGTATTTCTGTTCACACAGCGGAAAATGGGGAACTGCGATCCTGCAACACAAGGGCCCCACACACTTGCTGAATGAGTATAAGAAGTTTGATACTTGTTTTTATTACTTTGTTAAAAATGCATACTGATGGCACAGGGCTTTTAAAAGACACAACCTCATCTCATTGACTTAATATACAGAAACCTATTTTGGATAAAAAGCCAGGTTTTGTTAAGGAGAATTCCTGCCTCTTGAAGGATTTGCTTAAGGTTTCAGTCTGTTGCTTTTCATGGGTGACTTGATGGAATCTAACAACAAAGATGTGCAGTTGTATTATGAATACTGCAGTTAATGTCAAAACCAAAACTGTGTTTAGATTATTATTATTAATACTAATAAAAGTTTACAGAGACTTTGGATTTTCATTCATTCATTCTTGCACTTTTCTCCCTGCCCACCCCTCTCCTCTCCAGTTGCTTTTCTCTTTTAAAAGTAAAAGAAACATCCTTTCATTGTTATACAATCCCTCCTCCCAAGTCCACTCTACTATGCAGCCTTCTTCCTGGACTCCTGTCATGACAATAATACCTAATTATAAACCTTCATCCCAATTACAATTGTTATGTGCCGTCAAGTCGTTGACAACAGCTCTGAACCCTGCTCTGTTAAGGTCTCTCTACTGCCCTCTTGTGGCAGCACCAGTATACTAAATGGATGTATCTTAAGTGCGAAATGTAAGGAACTGAACGGTGTAGCTCAACCATGTGAAGGGTAAATACTTCACACGGAAACCTCTCTACACAATTGCAAAGTTTAACAGGACAGCAAACAAAAACGTTGGAGAGAATGTGGAGATATAGGAACTCTCTCCACTGCTAGGAATACATCCCGAGGAAATTAGAACTGAGACACAAATGGAGATTTGTATCCCAATGTTCATAACAGTGTTATCATAATAGCAGGGAATTACACACAGCACAAATGTCCAGCACAATCAAATGGATTGAGAAACTGTGGCATATTCACACAGTAGTATTCTATGCAGCAACGACTTCAAAAATTACTACATAACTGGGGAGAGACTGGAGGGCATTCTGCTGAGTGAATTAACTCAGTTTTATAAGGACAAATGCTGTATAAGACCATTATTGTAGAAATAGAAAGAAAACTAGTAAAATGTGCATGAGGATTCAAAGGGAGGAAAGGTGGGAGCAAAGGGGTGAGGATGGGGGAAATCATAGGGTCACACAATTTGGTGGGTGAAGGGAAGTGAAATGAGAAAGATCTGACGGAGATCTGGAAAGGCAGGGTAATGGTGGGCATAGTTCAATGGTGATTAATATTATAAAACATAATAAATGAGAATGATTGCATGAAATACATTTTGAATGAAGGATAGTGTGAAACACAATTTTTATGAACTTTGTAAGCAAGCCAATATAAAAGAATTAAAAACAAAGCAAAACAAAAACCTCTCTACCCCAGTTCATAATTCCAGGTAGGAAGAACATTATAATTTCTTCTCTGTCTCTGAACTATCTGTTAACAATTAACTTGGTATTTGTATTCAGTCCTGGCTGTTAATCAAAAGGTCTATGCTTTGAATCTACTACTTGCTCATTGGGAGAAAGATGGACAGTCTCCTTGGTAAAGTTTTACAGCCTCTGTGATAAGGGGAGAGGGGAGCATACGTGGTTAATCATAGGGTCATACAAATTTATGGGTGGAGGTCGGGTGGGTGAAGCAAATGGGAAAGATCTGGTATGAAAAACAATGTACACAAACTTTGTATATAAATCATCATCATCATTATAATAATTATAAAACAAAAACAAAACCCAAACCTGATAGAGGATCATGAGTCAGACCTGATTCAATGGATGTGGGGTTTTTTTTGCAGGGGGCGGGGGCCTTCCAATTCACTACAATTTTAGTTGTTAAGTTGAAGGAGAACCTCTAACATAAATGCCTAAATATTTCATCAGCCATGAAAAGTGTGTCAGAACTTCTGGAAACTGAGCTTATGGGACATTCTGAGCCAGAGGGGTAGTTCTTGTAAGAAACTGGACAGTTTGTAAGATGGTTTTGAAGCTGGAATAATCATTTATCTAAATTACTTTTGCAATAAAAGTTTACAATGTAGCTATAACCTGAAACCATTGTTTAAAATAACATTCCAATTAAGAATAATTATTAGCTGAGTGGAAAAGCAGTACGGACTCTAAAGCTAATGGGAAGCCAAAACATTTATAGAATTAAATTTTGCCCAGTTACATATCTGTTTCCATTAAAAGATTTAAAGTTAAATCCAACAAACATTAAGCACATAATAGTCACAAAGCATTGTGCTGAGTTACAAAGATGGATTAAACACCATTCACTGCTTGCAGTGTGTGCACTTGGGACCCAGCTGTGAATGGATTAAATACAGATCCCAGTATTTGGCCTGTTTTTCCCCCCTTTCAGACAGTGTGGGCTTAGCTTCTAAGTGTGTGGACTATCTAGCTTACTGCCAACCACCCAAGGTTTTCTAGGACATCCTGATTTCAACTCCTTCACACTGTCAGTCCCTAAATGTGATGTCTCAGACTGTATATTGCTCTTGGGCATCAATTCTGAGGGGGTTCACTGTGCTGACCTGCAGTTTGGACACCTATCCACCACATGTGCTGTGTGTCCTCTCCAACCTGTGACTCTTGTCAATCAAGGAAGGGATGCAATTGTCATTACTGGTCCAGTGGTACCATTTCTTCCTTTCTGTGAGTTGGCTTTAATTTCTCCAGAAAGGGAGAATGTCAGTTAAAATGGCACCTGGGCACCCCTTTAGGGCCCAAGCATGTGATTCAATTATTCTTCTAGTTAGGAGCAAGCAAGAATGGGGTGGTGAGGTCAGATGCTGAGTGGGCTTCAGGCAGCTGGGAAAGTCTGGGATCAGCTCTGTTGGGTTGTGTGTTAAGTATGTTGATTGAAATAGAATATATCAGAGGAGGGCACTATGGTTGTGTACCGTAGAGCCAGAATAGACCTGTAGCTGACCCTCTGTTGGGTTTTCAGAGGCAGTTAAATCACAAGGGAGGAGATTGCCTATCCTTCTCCCATGGAGCAGCTGGTAGATTTGAACCATGTGACTTTGGGATTTTAGTGCAGCTTTTGTACAATAGGTCGGTAGTGGAAAGAAAATGATGGATGCCAGTGAGTTCAGGAAAAAGTTGGTAGGCTGGTGAGGTGGTATGGGGAAGAGATAATATAATGAGCAAGGAAAAAAATTAATTCTAGTCTCAATACTCCATCAACCATCCATGCCAACCCAAGTTTGACCAGGTAGGTGAAGGTCTGGGTTGTCCAGCAACCATTCTTCCATGCCTGGAAGTAGACTCTCTCCCAGTGGTGATATTAAGACAACGTTTCCAAAAAGGGAAAATTTTGCCCTTAGAGACCTAAAAATGTGTGATCTGCTTAGCTCTAGTGTTAGATCTGGGTGGTGGATCTGGCAAGCGTAGTGATCGGACAGGGCTGGGAGGCATACAAGCTCTTGGCCACGAACACATGTTACTCCTGTTGACTTGGCCCCATCTGCATAAGATGCACTAAACGATGCGTACAGTCACACACCTTCCTCACCTGCCCTGGATATCTGACACCCTTGCTCCTGGGGCAAACTCCTGAGGGAGCAAAAAGACACCAGGGGGGGCTGCCATTTAGGAATCCGGTTTAAAACACAGGGAAGCAAAAAAGATATTAGGATTACCAGAAAAAAAAAGGGTCAGGAGATCAGTAGATTCCTGATTTTGTTTTACTTCAGGATTTCTTTGGCCTAAGTATGAATGTCAAGGCGAAGAGGGTGATGGGCATGCCATCCTGGGCATTCTGAGAGGCAGACGCCAAGGTTATGTGTGTGCACACATGTGTATATGGGCACAGGCATGTTATGAAGTTAAAGTACATACCATGGCAGCCTCATAGTAAGGAGCTACGCTCTAATCCTAAATTCAAATGCACCAGCTGCTCCATGGGAGCGGATAGGCAATCTCCTCCTGTGCCATTTTCTGCCTCTGAAAACCTGCTGAAGGGTCAGCTATGAGTTGGTTGCAACTTGATGGCATCCCTCCACCTCTTCTAACAGTATGAAAACACACACACACACACACACACACACACACACACACACACACACACTCTGTCTTAGAACATAAAAGAATGTAGAAATCTGGAGAAAAAGATTTGGCCATTTTGAATAACTGATCTGCTCTCTGTGCTATTCATGGGATGTGGGTGATGATAATAATAGACCTGTATGTCCAAGCTATAATGGAATTGTAAAAAGCACCCCTGGATCTTTTCTAGTAGCTCAGGCAGACATTTGAAGACTGGTGATGCTATGCTCATCCATCCAGGGAACAAACATCTGAGGAGTATGCACTGTTTGTGTCCTCTGAGATCAGGTGGTGGGGTTGCAAAGTGTTCACCGTGTGGGCACAGCCAAGCATGACTGTGAAATGTATGTATCTCGAATTACTGGCGGGCTTAAGGGAGAAGTGCTCATGTGCACCTTGCAGAAACAGAGTGAGGCCTCCCAGAAGTGGTGGGCTCTGAACTAGACTGGAGTGGAAGCAGGAGCTTGCAGGACCAGAGACGGAAAGGGAAGATAGGTTTTGCCCCCACCCTCCGTAGCATGAATGACACAAATGGGTTTGAAAGTGGTGCAAAATTATTGAAACCTTTGACTATTGGAGTCTCTCCATTTATGGCTGGTATAAAATAAAGGATTGTTCATTTATTCCTGAATGAGTAAATGCCACATGTGCTGCAAAGGTGGCATAAATGGTCAAGGGCTTGAAAAGTTATAGAGTAGAGCTCACCCGGGGTAGGCTTGGAAGAAAGGCCTGGCAATCTACTGCTGAACAGTCATGAACCTTAAAATCTCTCCTCTGACATACGTGAGTCAGAATCAACTTGAAGGCATTATCCTTTGTCCTGTGCAGTGAACACAGGACGGCATGAGCATCATGGAGATGGGCTGGCAAACAGCACAGATTCGGGTTCTTGTCTCATTACATTCACAGGTAGACACTGTGCAGGGCTACATTTCATGCTGCTGGAAAGACTGGGCCCCGGTAACCGTTAAAGATATGAAGAGAAAGAGAATCCTCACATGCCACCCACAATGTAAAATTTTCACCCTTTTAATGAGTTTCCCTTCTTTCTGGCTAGTGCTGAGTGGTCTGGTTCCTTTAATAGGTAACCTAAATAGTGGGTGTTGGTAATAAAACATTTTGATCATGGATTTCTATATAAATTATGCTTCATGCCCCTCATAATGTGATGGCCATGCTCCCATTAACATGATGTTGGCCTTGATATATAATTATCCTGAGTTTTCTGCCTTTGTCAAGATGCTTTGTCTACCACTTAATTTCCCTCACAAAGCTTATATAACAGAAGTTGGTCCACTGGGTCTCCAGTGCACATTCTTTGCCCATGTATTAAACATGTATTAAACAGTAAAACCTGCACAGATGGCTCCTCTGGTTACCAAGTCATTTTAGAACCAGGAGACGTTCCAGCTAGAAAGAGCTGTATTTTCTCAGAAGAACCCGAGATCTAAATTCTCTTCTCCATATCTTCTAAGCCAAACTAACCCACTGCTGTCATGCTGACTTGGACCCTAAGCAACCCTATAGGGCTTATAGCGTGGAACTTCCCTGAGTTATACTCTGAGGCTGTAAATCTTTACAGAAACAGGCTAAGATGCTCTTCTTCTGAGGCTGTGAGTCGACATGGACACCGAGTATGACATTGTTCTTGTGTGAAGTGGTTGCGGACCTTCTGTTTAGCAGCCCAATATTTAACAAAGTGTGCAACCAGGGATCCTTTTAAACCAAAGCTCTTAGAAAGTATTAGAAGCAAGTTTCAAAGCCCCTACCATGTGCTAATTATAGCATTGGAAGATTCCCTGTTTTATATCCTCACATATAAGGCTCTGAACAAAACAAATCCCAAATCAATAATCTGGAATATTTCATTTTACAGAAACTCTCTCAAAAATCAATGTCTATGAACTTAGTATGTAAACCAATATAAAATTATCACCTAACTTGAGAGGGACTGAAGAACATTATGCTGAGTGAACTAACTCAGTCCTACAAGGACAAATACTGTATAAAATCATTATTGTAGAATGAGTACAAGCATCCAAGGGGGGAGGAGGGTGGAAGCAGATGGGTAAGGATGTGTGTGTGGGGGGGTAGGGATTAATCATCGGGTCATATAATTTGATGGGTGGGGGTGTGTTTGAAGGAAATGGGAAGGATCTGGTGTGAAAAACAATGCATTTGAATGTTGTAAATAAATTAGTATTTTTTTAAAAAAGGGAGGGGGAAGATACAGTCTTTCTGTACCTTCCTTGGAAGACCTGTTGACTGAGAGGCACAAACAGGACAGCATGGCCAGCAGGAGGATCTCCATACATGCTGACGGACAGTGTAGTTGTAGCGTTAACAGGTATGTTCTTGGCACCAAGCACAATGCGACGGTCATGGAGATGGGCCATGCTGACCCTCATCAAGGGAGCAGAATTCTCTGTCCAGCTTCAGGGAGTATGGTCAGTGAGTGGACACCAGTTATTAGCTCCTTCAGGGCTGCCTCCCTCAGCTTCAAGGAACCACCGCACCTGAGGCGATGCCTTTCAGGGGTCAGTTCACACTGGGCGACTGTGCATAAAGGGCTGGCCACTTTGGCCTGACGGACACCATTTGTTACATAGCTCTCCCCTGGTCTGTGTAAGTCTTGCTGGGCGAGCAGCATGCGCTGACTTTCCTTTCTTCCCAATCCCATTCCCTCCGTCGTCCTTTCCCAGATACTGATCTCTAATATCCATGAGATTGTTCACAGCTTCAGTTTGCTTGGCTCCACGGTCAACACTCTTGGCACCAGTAGCCAGGAAATTAAAAGGCGTATTGCAAGGGGAAAGTCTGCTGTTAGGGACCTCTCTAAAGTACTGAAGAGCAATGGTGTCTCTCTGGAGACTAAGGTGCATCTGATACAGGCCATGGTTTTTGCAATCACTTGTTATGCATCAGAGAGTTGGGCAATGACCAAGGAGGATAGAAGGAGAATTGATGCCTTTGAGCTGTAGTACTGGAAAGAAAAGAGTATTGAGGGTACCATGGACTGCTAGGAAAACAAACAGATTCATCCTGGAAAGGGTTAAACTGGGTGGCTCCTTGGAGGCAAGGATTCTGAGGCTCTGTCTAACATACTTTGGACACGTTGTAAGGAGAGACCGGTCCTTGGAGAAGAACATCATGTTTGGTAGTGTGGAGGGACAGCGCAGGAGAAGAAGGCCCTCTATGAGGTGGATTGATTCAGTGACAGGGGTAATCGGGATGGGAGTGTCAGAGACAATGTGAATGGCACAGGACAGAGCAGAGTTTAAGGCTGTTGTACATAGTCACTATGAGTCACAAGTGACTCGACGGCACATAATAACAACAACAATATCCATTGTGCACCTTGAACTCGATCTTCCTGTCCATTCAGGAGAATACCACCTGTGTCATGGAATATAGACACATTATTCTAAAACCAGGCTGGTGGTGGTCAAGTCCACTCCATTCATGGTGATCACATGTGAGCTAGAGCAGAACTGTGTCCACAGGGCTTTGAGTGGCTGGTTTTTTGGAAGCAGGTCACCAGGCCCTTTATCCTGTGACTCTGCTGGGTGGACCTGACCCTGCGACCTTCTGGTTAGCTAAGTTTGTTAAACATTTGCACCACTCAGGAACTCTGAATATACATAAGCCTGTTGTAAAAGTCAGTTCTGATTCACAGCACCCTACAAGACAGATGAGAACTGCCCCATAGAGATTGCAAGGTCCAGTCTCGATGGGAGAAGACTGGTGCATTTGAGCCTTTGACTGTTCAGCTAGTATCCGGACATTCAACCACTGTCCTACCAACCCACGCCAAAGCCGCTTTCATCGAGTTGGTTCCATTTCATAGTGACCTTATATGACAGCGTAGAGCTCCCTTGTCAAGCTTCCAGTGTTGCAGTCATTATGGAAGCGGGCTGCTCCTCCTTCTCTCATGTGGCTCAAGAGTGGTTCAAACTGCCAACCTTTCCGTTAACAGCTCAGCACGTGGTGACTGTGTCACCAGGGCTCCTTGAACAAGCCATACCCACCTCCTGCTGTTTGGTCAATTTCAACTCCTGATGACCCTCCATCTAATTTCTGAGGCTGTATATTTTTTTATATCTGAGGGCAATTGTACTCCATCAAAAAGGCTATGTTGTTGGTCGTTCAAATCTCCCAGCTGCTTTGAGGGAGAAAGGTGTGCAGTCTCTTCCCATTAGGAGTTACTGCCTTGGACTCCTGAACTCGACAGAGTCAACTATGAGCTGGAACTGACTTGATAGCAATGAGTTTGAAATCTTAATGGGAGCAGATAGACCATCTTTCTCCTGCAGAATACTTGGTGCATTTGAACTGCCAGACTTTTGGTTCACAGCCCAGCCCACTAAAACACATCAGAGGAGCTAGTGAAGGAGTGTCTCACATGGAGAGGGGATGAAGGCGAGGAGACATCTGGATTGTCGCCTGGTGCTTCTGAGCTCTTCGGAGAGAGTCGAGACCTTGAGTCCTACCATCCTCATTTCTCTCTTGTGTGTGAATGTGTGTTTGGTGCAGAGCTTTGTCCTGAAGCCTCTCATGAAGGGCATGGATCTCACCTGGGATAACAAGAATGCTCAAATTCCAAAGTGATTTAAACATGCAAACTTTGTTTTGAATGTTTCTCAGGTTATGCTAGAAAGAAACAGCTCACAGGAATGGAAAAAAGGCGCTGATGATACATGTGAAGACTTCTGCATCTCTAGATCAAGAAGCTGAGCCTCTGGCTTTCCTTGCACCTGAAATAAGCAGTGGCAGTACTTGAGAATCCCAATATGAGAATCCAAAGATATTTTCTGGAGGAGTTGATGGAAGAGTTGGAAGGACAAGAGTCAACCAGGGAGGAAGGTTGTAAGGGTGTTCCCGGCAGTCACAGTGTCGTGTCCAACGTTTAATGTTAAAAATATCTTTCCTTTGTATCTCTCTTATTGCCAGTGATTTTGAGCATTTCTTCACCCGTCTGTTGGCCATCCGAATGCCTTCCTCTGTGAAAATTCCTTCCATATCTTCTGCCCATTTTGCAATTGTGGTATCAGTCTTTTTCTTGTGGATGCCCTGTAGTAGTCTGTAAACTTTTGATATGAGAACCTTGTCTGAAATGGTATTGCTAAATGTTTATTCCCCAGCCAGTAAGTTTTCTTTTCACTCTGTTGGAAAATGTTTTTGATGCACACAGGGATTTAATCTTTAGAAGGTCCCATTCATCAATTTTAACCTCTCCAGATTGTACATTTCTGGCTATATTCTCTTTATACCATAGACCAGGCTGTCTAAGCTTGATTCCAGTTTGTCTCTGATGAGCTACCACAATGAGATACCATCTCACACCAGTAGCACAGCAAGTAATAAATGTTGGAGAGCACGTAGTGAGATAGAAACTCTTAAACATTGTTGGTGGGTTTGTAAAACGGTACAACCACTCTGGAAGGCAGTTTGGTGCCTCCTCAAAAAGCTGAACATAGAAATTTCCTATGATCCAGCTCTTCTACTGCTTGGGATATACCCTGAGAGGATGAGAACACAAATGGAGACTTGTGCACCAATACTCACAGCAGCATTATTCACCATCACAAGAACATGGAAACAGCCCAGATGTCCAACCACAAACAAATGGATTGAGAAATTGTGGTACATTCATACAACGGAATACAATGTAATACAATAGCAATGATTTTGTAAATTACTACCTAACTTGGAGTTACTGCATTATTCTAAGTGAACTAAACAACAGTCCCATAGGACAAATAGTGTATAAAACCATTATTACAGAATGAGTATGAAAATCCTAGGGCAGGAGGGAGGGAGCAGGGGGGAGAGGATGAACGGGTGGGGGGAAAGTGTTAATCACAGGGTCATACAATTTAATGGGCAGAGGAGGGGGTGAAGGAAATGGCATTATTGTCGAATGAGTATCCAAGGAGGGGAGGGGGAAATAGAGGGGTGAGGATGGGTGGGGGGGATGCCAATCATAGGGTTATATAATTTGATGGGTGGAGGTAGGGGTGAAGGAAATGGGAAAGATACAGTGTGAATAACAATGTATACCAGCTTTTAAAATACACCAAAATAAAAGAAAAAGAGAAAAGAAAAAGCTTTCCTAAAACCTTAGACTTCGTGTTAGGGATTGGTATCAACTTTAATATGAGTCATAGCAAGCATTTTGCTCAAAGGCTTATGATGGAGATTTTGCATTAATACTAATTCTATTCCAATCAATCTTTACATAAGGGCGAGGGGAGAACTGAATGATGATACTCTAACTCCTTAGTCGCCCAGAGTTTACCAATCTCTCTGAAGGGATTATTAGACAAATTATTTCTCTCCCACTAGACCACTCACTGCTTGCTGCAGAAGGTCAAGGTCTACAACCTTCAATATATATTGAAGCTTAACATCAAGAAAACAAAGACTGTCACCACTGAGATGCTTGGCAGCATCCTCATAGATGGTGAAGAGAATGAGATTGTTAACAGCTTTAATTTGCTTGACTCCACAATCAACACTGTCGGAACCAGCAGCCAGGAAATTAAAAGACACATTGCATTGGGAAAGTCTGCTTCTGTTAGAGAGCTCTCCAAAGAACTGAAGAGCAACAATGTCAGTTTGGAGACTAAGGTGCACCTGATTCAGGCCATAGTCTTTGCAATTACTTGCTATGCATCAGAAAGCTGGACAATGACTCAGGATGATAGGAGAATGGATGCCTTTGAGCTGTGGTGCTGGAGAAGATTTTTGAATATACCATGGATTGCTAGGAGAATAAACAGGTTCATCCTGGAGAGGGTAAAACCAGGTTGCTCCTTGGAGACAAGGATTCTGAAGTTTTGTCTGTTATACTTTGGACATGTTGCGAGGTAGGACCAGTCCTTGGAGAAGGACATCATGCTTGGGAGGGTGGAGGGACAGTGCAGGAGAGGAAGACCCTTGAAGAGATGGATTGCTTCTGTCACTGGGGTAAGGGGGATAGGTGTCTCGGGAGACAATAAGATTAGCAAGGGATAGAGCAGTGTGTAGGGCTGTTGTACACAGGGTCACTATGAGTCACAGATGACTTGACAGCATATAACAACAAACAACAACAACAACATACCACCCCACACACTCTTCCTATGCTAGTTTATTATGTATTTCCAGCAGGCTTGGATAGAGGAATCAGCTGCTATGTGAGTTGATTTTTTTTTAAAAACCCATTTTCTTATTTACATTTTTCTTTTCGCCCTTAATCTAAAAGTTCAAACATCTGGAAATCTCTTTCTTTCTCCTCTCCAAGCTTTCATTATAACATTCAGGCTAGGAGAAACGTGTACACTCTCTCTCCTTTCCTGATGCATTTGTTGTTGTCACTGTTATGTACAGTCAAGTTGCTTGCGACTCATAGCGATCCTATGCACAATAGCCCTAAACTCTGCTCTGTCCTGTGCCAATCACACTGTCTCCAATACATCCATCCTGATTACCCCAGTCACTGAATGAATCCACCTCATAGAGGGCCTTCCCCTCCTATGCTGTCCCTCCACCCTACCAAGCATGACATCCCTCTCCAAGGACTGGTCCCTCCTTACAACATGTCAGAGGGAGCCTCAGAATCCTTGCCTCCAAGGAGCCGCCCAGTTTAACCCTTTCCAGGATGAGTCTGTTTGTTTTCCTAGCAGTCCATGGTACCCTCAATACTCTTTTCCAGTACTACAGCTCAAAGGCATCAATTCTCCTTCTATCCTCCTTAGTCATTGCCCAACTTTCTGATGCATAACAAGTGATAGCAAAGACCATGGCCTGTACCAGACACACCTTAGTCTCCAGAGAGACACCATTGCTCTTCAGTACTTTGGAGAGATCCCTAACAGCAGAGTTTCCCCTCGCAATACGTCTTTTAATTTCCTGGCTGCTAGTGCCGAGAGTGTTGACTGTGGAGCCAAGCAAACTAAAGCTGTTGATGAACAATCTCAATCTCTTCACCATCCATCATGATGCTGCCAATTGGTCCAATGGTGAGAATCTTTGTCTTCTTGACATTGAGCCTCAATCCATATTGGAGGCTGCAGTCCTTGACCTTCTGCAGCAAGCGCTTCAGGTCCTCTTCAGTTTCAGCAAGCAGGGTTGTGTCATCTGCATAATGCAGACTGTTGCTAGATCTTCCACCAATCTTGACCCCACATTTCTCCTCATAGAGCCCAGCCTCCCGGATAATCTGTTCTGCATACAGGTTGAAAAGGTATGGAGACAGGACACATCCCTGGCATTTTAGAATTCCTTATTTGCCCCTTTCCTCTCTCCCATACATTATACTTTCATCCATTTTTCAAGAAAAAAAGGAAGCCTTTTGTTCTCTCTGATCTTAAAAGCACATCACACAGGAAATCACCACATCTAGATTGGCTCTAGGTGTGGTTTCTATTGTGGTCCCTTCTCTCCTCTTTTCCTGGTGTTTGTTTTCTCTGTGGATGTGGGTAATCAAGCAGTCCTTGGATTTTGGGGACTTTTAACTGTTTTTCTGTTTTTGGTTCTAGAAACACTAGACATTCAACTCCAGAGAACCAAAAATCCCACCTTTCCACTGAACATTACATGTCTTCTGCTACATAAGTTTTCTTTTTCTTTCTCTCTGGTTAATGCTTTTTAAAACAAATGATTATTTTTCTTATAAATAAGGTTTTTAAAGTGTGAAAACAAATAGCTTTCTTAGACACTGACTTTGACTTTGGCACATGACTGGGTGAAATAATGCAATTAGGGTTTGTAAGTCCATTCACAAGGGGATAGACTGGTATCACCATTCCAGGACGTTTACATTGAATGAGTTCAGCAGCAGAAATTTGGGAATCTCAGTATTAGCAAGGAAGAGGAAACAGGGAGTACAGCACACATCCTTTGGGGCCAGAGATGCGTGCACTACCTAGACTAGAGATGCGTGCACTACCTAGACTAGGATCTACACAAGAAGAACAGCCTCATCAGAGAACCAGAAACCAGCATGAAACAGAGCTGACTTGAGCCTGCTGCACTATAGACCAAGAGCCCAAAGCCTTTACCCAAACTTGCTGGAGGACCAAGGGAAGATACTTTATCGTAAGGGACAAAGGGAATTTTGTAATACCGACCTAAGCTGTAAGGCTGAAGGTCCAAGGGCTTGTGACTATGCTTGAGAATACGTCTGGACTAAGGGATTGTACCTTTTGGCACCTCAATTATAGTCTGTTAACTTTCTTAATAAGCCCCATAACTGTGAGTATTTTTCTGTGAGGTCTGTATGGTCATTATAACATATTTCAGACCCCAAAGAGTAGTAAGAACAATGTTGGAGTTAACAGAAGCAGGTGCAGGAACATGGGAGACCATATCTGACCTTACAAGAAGTAGTTTTGTGTTATGGATGTTGTTGATGGGGACAGTTTACCCTTTGCAGAGTTAACAGAAGTCAGCTGTCCTTATGCTGCCTATACTCATCTCACAGGCGGCATGAGGAAAGGTCTGGAGGTGGGATGTCATGTAGTATATGGGAAAGATTGTAAGCCAGGAAGCATTCCTAGTGTGTAACATGGAAGGGGTGGTGGTGGTGGAGGAGGAGGAAGATGAGGTCGGAAGTAAAAGAGGGCTGCAAAGGATGCTCTGATTCTGAGCTGAGACACAATGTGACTTTGAGGGGCAGTGATGGGGGAAGACCTGAATCTCAGACTGTGAAGGTAGACCCAAGAAAGCAAGACTGGGATCCGGTGGCCCAAAGAAAGAATGAAAAGCAGAGAGAGGAACAGCCATTTCGTAAGAGGTGAAGCTGGTAAAGCGAACTTCACAACATAGTCACCGAGACCAGGGACTCAGGGAGCAGGCCAGGCTATTTTGCTGGGCAGAGAAGAGCCTGCTAAGTTCACTTTGGGACATACTGACTTTGAAATGTCTCTGAACCTTCAACTGCACAGACCAAGGCAGCAGCTGAACACAGGATTTGGATCTCATGGGAGAGATGAGGGCCAACACATGACAGTTAAAATAATAAGAAAGGCTTTTTTCAAGGTGAAAATGCAGAGAAAATCAATGATCCAAGGACAAAAATTCCATGGAATGCAAACTTGTGAGGTCCTGGCAGAGGAAACATGTAAACAGCAAATAATAACCCAAATCCACTGCCATCGAGTCGATCTCACTCAGGACTCATGACAACTTAATGTGATAAAGTCGGACTGAGTTCCATAGGATTTTCTGGACGGTCTGAGGAGCTGTGCTGTAACCCAGAGGTGGCACCTCTCTGGCAATTCTAAGCCAGTAGCATCTCTGAGGGAAAAAAGCACAACCTTCTTTCATGCATTTTATTTAGGGAGCTCTGGTGGCATCGTCCATAGGAAGTTGAGTTACTAACCCCAAAGTGGTACTGTTTGGTGATTTGAATCTACCAGTGGCTCTGTTCAAGAAAGTTCGGCGATCTCCTCCTGTGTGCCTTACCAAGTGGAGGATGAGCTATGAGTTGATTCAAACTTATGGGCAATGAGTTGAGAGTTGGGTTGAAGCCTAGCAAAAGTGGACTGCTGAGTCATTATTCTGTGATATTGCTGGGTGGGTTCAAATAGCGGACCCCTGAAAGAGCAGCTGAGTGCTAACTGCTTTATACCACCCCCAGGTATGAAGGGTCTGAGAGATGCTGAGTGCTAACTGCTTCATAGCACCTCCACGTAGGAAAGGTCTGAGAGATGAGTGTCTCAACTCACCCGGAACTCTTTCCACTCATTGTCAGAAGGTCAGAACCAACTCATAACTGAAGCTCCAGTGGGTTTTCTGAGGCTGCAAATTATACACGAAGAGAATGTCCATTTCTTGCAGAGCTAGAATTTAGAATGTTCAGAGTTTCTATTATAAGCATTCCTAATTAATTAGGTATGCAGTCTGAATACACCAGCTACTACAAAGGAGAAAGATGGGCAATCTCCTCCTCTGTGACCTACAGCATTTAAAAACCTGCTGGGAGGTCACCTATGGTATGGGTCAGTTCTGACTCAACAGTAAACAACAACAAAACAATTAAGGAACGGAACTATGATGGTACAGTCTCTTTTTAAAAAAAATTCTTTCATTTTTAAAATGTATTTTAATTGTTTAAGCTTTTTTTTTTTTAAATTGTTCTTGACCTTCTGGAAGTATTATCTGGCAACAGAGTCAAATATCACAGGATAATCTAATAAGGTAAGACCTGGGAGTGTTCACTGGATATCATAACAGGGGGCATCAGTGGCTCGAACAGAAACCAGATTGCAGTGAAATGACATTGAATGGGGACACTGAGGAGGAGATAGTCAGGGACAGTCAGGAGAAAGACAGGGCAGGAGCTACAGGGCCAGCAGGACCTAGAGATGGAAGTAATGTAGAAGGGAGGGACTTGAATAGATTTATGAACTGAGAGGAAGGAGCTGGTGGAGAGAGGAGGGCAATAGAAGATGTTAGAGAGGATTATCAACAGGGAAGACATCTGAGGAGGCCTGTGGTGGGCAGGGCAGAGCAGGCCAAGAGCAAAGGCACAAATGTGGGTCAAGAATTGCAGGTGGAAAGACTCTGTCTTGAAGGAGGGGATGGATATTTATTTTATTATGAATGTATGTAGGTTTGCAACTCTATGTTGAAGTGACCACTCTGTTTCCTCATGAATTAGAGAAAGTCTTGCTGAGAGTGAATTTTTGTAGGTAGGGGTGTAGAGAGGAATGAAGGTTGGAAAGAGGGAGATGTGTGTAGAAGGTGCTAAGAACCAAGAGAAAGGGCGTTGGTGGGGGGCAGGGGAGGAAAAGGGATATCTGAGGGTGGCCTGAGGTCAGAGAAGAAGGCACAAAGAGGCATGAATGTGCAAAGCTGTGTCCCTCTGCTTAGCAGTGCTTAGTAACCTGGGGAAATGCACAAGGTAGTCGGTGATGAGAAAGTGAAAATAAACTCAGACTCAAAGTCACGTAATAACAACAATATATGAAAGCACATTGTGAATATTGATGAATGTAAAATTGACTGACTAACTAACTAACTAACTAACTAACTAACTAACTAACTAACTAACTAACATTCCAAGTCCTCAGAACAATTCTATTCAAAATTTTTTATTTGGCTTTGAGTTTCAACTAGCATTTGTGTAAAATCTTCCACAACCTTGACTTGTACACAGATTTTTTTTAGATCAGGAAATTATCTGAGTGTATTCTATCATTACCAAAGAACATATGTGCACAACAATGTTCAATACAGCATTTCATAGTCAAAATGAGAGAAACCACACATAAATGTCCATCATTATGCCTAGTAGATGAACAGAAAAATAAATTGTGGTGTATATGTACAATGAACTATTATCCAGCCATAAAAGAGAAATGAAGTCCTGACACATACTGGGTGAAATAAGCCAGAAACAGAAAGACATTGCATGAGCCCACTTACATGAGACCGGCAAATGACCAGCATTTTATTAAGCCCGGCGGCAGAGTGTTTTACAGTGTTATGCTGGTAACCCTAAGGTTGGCCATCTGTATCCACCAGCTGCTCCATGAGAAAAAGATGAGGCAGCTGGTGCCGGTTAATATCTACAACCTTGGAAACCTGGTGGGTGGTCGCTATGATCTGCTCAATGGTAGTGGGTTTGGTTGTTCTGGTTTACTGGGAGTAGTGGGGTTTGGAGAAAGGGGACAATCAGTTTCTGTAAACGGTGTTGGAATAATTTGGCAATGGATAGTGATGATGGCTGTATAGATGATAAAGGTGACCAATTGTACTGGATTTTAGGTATAAATGATGCTGAACTGGCAAATATTTTGTTTATCTATCTAGCCATCCATCATCTATCTATCTATCATCTATTTCTATTATTTATCTATCTATCTATCTATCTATCTATCTATCTATCTATCTATCTATCTACCTATCTATCCATCATCTATCTCTATTATCTATCTATCTATCTATCTATCTATCTATCTATCTATCTATCTATCTATCTATCTATCCCTCCCTCCCATTAAACTAAACAAAACAGCAAAATATTTCTGAGATCAAACTACAAAAACATAACTCCTTGCCATCTGGCCAAAACTGACTCATTGCTGAGCCTTCCTTGGTTTCCATGTAAACTGCATAGGAGGAGACTGTCCAGATTTCCCATCTTTCTCACACAGAGAGGCAGGTGGATTTGAACCAGGAGAGAGGCACAACCCTGGGATTAGTAGCACAGCCCCCTATGAACTATGAGAGCTCCCCCGATCTAGGATATCTGGGTTTAAAATTTAACAAACCCCCAGTGCCTATGTCATTTTGATGAGACACGTCATATAGGCTTCTGGATGTGAGGGTCTTCCATGCACCATAGGCTCACACAAGCTGGGGTTCTGAGGGGACCTGCCTGTGTCACACACCCTGAACTCACCTTTTCCGCAGCTAGTCGAGCATTCGGTGGTCCCAAGCTGCTTCCAGTTGTGATCCCGGCTTCTCCGTGGGGGCTGTGGTGCTGGTGGCACCAAATGGTCCGGCCGGTGGGGAGTAAATCGATCTGGCTGCCTGACTGGGAAGGTCTGGGCCGATTCTGGGGTAAACAGTTCAGGTGTCTCCCCATGTACGTCTTCTTCCTTCTCCTCGCTCCTCTCTTTCTCTTCCTCCTGGTCCTGGCTCCTGCCCTCGGGTGCCAGCTGGCCATTGAAGGGCTCCCCTAGGGAGAGGCAAGTACAGGCACACACAGAAGCAAGATTAGTTTAGACACTGTATGGTAAGGAGGAAATGGCTTCAACATAAGACATTATGTATTGTGAGAAGATCAGTTCCAATTAACAGCAAATAAGCACAAAAATGTAAAATAAGCATGTGTCAATTTCCTTAACAATAAAAAAAAATCATTAAAATCATTAAAGAGTAGTGTATCCAGCTCCTGCCAAATACAGCCAGAAATGACACAATCCGGAGAGGATAAAATTCATGAATGGGACCTTCTAAAGATTAAAATCCTGTGCCCATGAAAAACATTTTCCAATAGAGTGAAAAGAAAAGCTACTGACTGGGAACAAACACTTGGAAATACCACCTCAGACAAGGTTCTCATATCAACTTTTTATAGAATCCTACAGGACCTCCACAAGCAAAAGACTGACAGCACAATTGCAAAATGGGCAAAAGACATGGAATTTTCACAGGGAAGATATTTGGATGGCCAACAGACACATGAATACTCAAAATCACTGGCATTAGAGAAATGTAATCAAAACCACAATGAGATATCATTTCACTCCAGTAGTAGTGGCAAGGTTTAACAGGGCAGTAAGTAATAAATGTTGGAGAGGATGTGGCGAGATGAGAACTCTTTTTTTCCCCTTTCATTCTTATTTAGTCTTACTTTTTATCTGTTCCAAAAGACAATTGTTGCAAAAGAAAGATTCAAACAACTCCCATAATCCCATCTAGAAATAATTGTCGCTCACATCTAGGATAGTAACGGGGCAGGGGGAGGATCAGGAGCCAGCACACGTGGCCTCTAATAATACCCATAATGCTCGCTCCCCACCTCACTGTGTGATGTTGGCTGAGTCCTTTCCATTCAGTCTCAGCTACTCTGAGGGAGAAAGTTGGTCAATCTCCTCCCTTGTAATTTACAGCCTCTGAAAACCCACTGGAGACTCAGCTATGAGCCAGTGAGAGAGGAACTCTAATACACAGTTGGTGGGACTATAAAATGGCACAAGCATTCTGGAAGGTAGTTCAGTGTTTTCTGAAAAAGCTGAACATAGAAATTCTTTATGACCTAGCTATTCCACTGCTTGGAATATATACTGAAAGAATGAGAACTGAGGCACAGAGACTTGTACACCAATGTTCATAGCAGCGTTATTCACCATGACATAGAAATAGCGCAGATGTCCAACCACAATTAAATGGATTGAGAATTATGGTACATTCATGCGACAGAATACTATGCAGCACGCAGGAGCAGTGATTTTGAAAATCACTACCTACCCTGGGAGGGGCTGGGGAGGATTATATTAAGCGAACTAACTTAGTCCTGTAAGGACAAATACGGTGTAAGAACATTACTGTAGTAATAGAAAGATAACTAGTAAAATGTGTTTGAGGATCCAAGGGGGTAGCGGGGAGCAGAGGAGTGAGGATGGGCACGGGTGTGGGGGTGGGAGCATAATCATAGGGTCACATCATTTAGTGGCTAGAAGAGGGGGTGGAGAAAAGAAATGGGAAAGATGTGGTGTGAAAAACAATGTACAAACTTGGTAAGTAAACCAGTATAAAATAAAAATTTTCATTAAAAAATCATTGAGGAGGAAGAAGAGGATTTCTTCATAGAAAAAGTAGTCAACAGACAGAGAGGCAACCCAGATAGTAAAAAATACAAATAGCCAAAGCTGTAAACATCCTCAGTGTCACTCATAAAATACCACTGAAGGGTATAAAAAAACAATGAAGACTGACTGAAAGTTTGAAAAATCCTGGCATTCTTCAATCTCTGTTGAAAGTGCAAGGAAACATTCTCATACATGTAGGTGCGCATGCAAATAGATGCAGATTTTATATTGCTTGCTTGGGCTAGAATGTAAATGTCTCTGTATGTATATTCTTAGACAGATTTTTTTTTTATTTTATCTTATTATTTTTGTGTGAGTGTACCGTCAAATCAGATCTGACTGGTACAGGAGATTGTCCCTCCTTCCCCGGCAGAGCATCTGGTGGATTTGAACCGTGCGCCTCTGGGATTGTAGTTGCAGCTCCTTGCCACTAGGCCACCAGAGCTCCCCTAGACAGAAGTTTTAAATTATTCATAGCACTTGTTGAGTCTACTGATGAACTCTCAATTGACACAATTGAGCAGTAGAAAAAGAAATACTTTTTCTTTTAATGACAGCTAAGACACCTCCCCTTCAAATACTCAGTGGATCCCTGAGCCGCTCCCCCGCCCCCCAGCTGTATCTCCGCTGCACTCTGTGGAAGTAGGTGGCATTCTTGAGACAGGTCAGGATCTCTTCATAGTGAAAGCAAACCCACACACACTCAAGGTGATGGACACCAACTCCTCTTCATACTCAGTATTTATTTTCAGCACCCAATCTGTGTGCTTTTCAACCTCTACCTGTTGTACTGTTGTGACTTCTTGGCCATTATATGATTTTTGTACAGGGGGGGGGGGAGTGGAATCTTGATTACAGAAATTGATGCGTTTGAGTTGTGGCACTGGAGAGGAGTCTTGAATATACCATGGACCATCAAGAAAACACACGGATCTGTCTTGGAGAGGGTGAAACCAATTTTCTTCTTGGAGGCTAGGATTTTGAAGCTCTGTCTCATGTACTTTGGGCACGTGGTCAGGAAGGACCAATCTTAGGAGGAGGACACCATGCTTGGAAGGGTGGAGGGACAGTGCAAGAGAGGAAGACCCTGGAGGAGATGGATTGACACAGTAACTGGGGCAATGGGGGTAGGTGTGGCAGAGTCAGTGAGACTGGCTCAGGACAGGGCAGGCTTCAGAGTACACAAGTTTGCTATGAGTCATAGGCAACTTGATGGCACATAAACAACAACAACAACATAGAAATCAGCATACTACTTTTTTAAATCTGGAGAGAAGATACGATGGTGACTGAAAATTGGTCAGATGTCATATATAAATGTATAAAAAGCCTTGCTATCTTGTCTACCATATTACATTAATTTTATATTTGCTGGCAATATTAAAGTTTTGGTTTTGCTTGTAGTTTTTTTTTTTTTAATCCATCCAAATTAAGGAGCACTAGTGACATAAAGGTTAAATGTTCAACTGCTAACCAGCAGTTCGAACACACCAGCTGCTGAACGGGAGAGAGATGTAGCGCCCCAGGGAGGTCTGGGCCTGGAACCCCATGGAGGTCAGCCCTGTGATACATGAATCAGAACTAATTTGATGGGAACAGATTTGGTTTTGGCCTGGAGTACGCTGGTTAAGCATTCAGAAATGAACTAAAAGTTCAGTGGTTCCAACCCACTAATTGTTCTATGGGAGAAAGGTGTCTGCTTCAGGGAAGACTGTTGTTGTGTGCTGTGAAGTTGGAACTGGCCCTCAGTTGAACCTCTAGAGGATTTTCAGGAGCAGTAAATTGCATGGGAGGAAACTGCCCATCCTTCTCCTGTGGAACAGCTGGTGGATTTGAATTGCCTGCCTTCAACTGCTAGGCCACCAGAGCATCCTTGTAGTCCAGGGACGATTACAGCCTTGGAAATCTTACAAGACAATTCTACTCTGTCCCATAGGGCCACCATGAGAGTCAGATCAGCTTAAAGGCAATGGGTTTGGTGGGTTGCGCTCTGACATTAACTATATACATGTCTTGACCTATTAGGAAATTTAACAGATACACTTGATCTTTAAAGTTTAAATACAAGGTGACCACTAAAGCAGTGTTTGTAATGGCAAAACACAGAAAAGGACATAAATGTCCACCAGTAGCACTGGCTACAAGAAGTGATTCTACAAGCATGAATGGAAGACTGCTCAGATATGAAAAGATTGCAGGAGAACCGTATGTTCTGACCCAGAGATATGTTTCTGACATGGTATTGGGTCAAATAAAAAAAGCACAGAAAAGTTTGATTCATACTCCTTTGCCTCTACATACATACCCCCACCTCAAGAGAGACAGACAGACAGACGAAGCAGGACCCTGTTTGAGATATTGTGTTTGTTTTCTATATTTGCTCTTTATTCTTCTTGAGTCAAACTCTTGGGTTTTCTTTTCTGTTTTGGTAACATTTCATATAGGCAACTGATTAAATGTTGTTATGTTGTTATGTGCCGTCGAGTCGCCTGCGACTCATAGCGACCCTATGTACAACAGCCCTAAACTCCGCTCTGTCCTGTGCCAATCTCACTGTCTCTGACA
>NW_006399816.1:10635012-10645136 GCF_000299155.1 Elephantulus edwardii
TCTTCACCATCCATGCTGATGCTGCCAATTGGTCCAGTGGTGAGAATCTTTGTTTTCTTGACATTGAGCCTCAATCCATATTGTAGGCTGCAGTCATTGACTCTCATTCTATATATTTCAAATATCTTATATTTAATGCAGAAGGCTTACTATATAATGAGAAGTTAAAGAAACATTGCAAAACTATATGTAGTGCTATTCTCAGTTTTGTTTCTATAGTAATTGATTTTTTAGATTGCTGCTTGAGTAAAAATTTACAGAGCTGGTAAGCTTTCTGTTCAACAATTCTGCACACTTTGTTTCATGACATTGATTACAGTCTCCTCAATATAACAGCACTTTCTCTGCTTCCCACCTGGATTCCTCATTTCCATTCATCCTTCTTTCCTTCTCCTTGACCTGAGCTTTGGTTTTTGGGCAAATGCCAGCTCTTTAGTTTTATTCACTTTTTTTTTGTTGTTGTTGTTGGCCTGTTTTTTGTCTAAACCCTTGGATTTTCCTTCCTCTGGTGTTCTGCAGGAGAGAAGGCAACAGCATCTCTCAAACTGCTGTCAAGTGTAGACTGGTGGTTCACTCTTCTGTTGTATAGTAGAAGCCTGGGCTCTCAGTGAGTCCAACTTCAATCTTCCTGAAGGGACCAGAAAGAAAAGGCTGAAGTGGGAGGGTGAGGGAAAGGTGGAAGGTTCTTTCTGAGAGAGAGAGCTGTTCCTCACGCAGAGTTCCAGGAGCAGTCTGAGGTCATGGCACCAGGAAGCCATGACGGCCCCAGGCAGCATCTCAAGGGCAGGCATACCAGGGTGTGGGTGGGAGGCTGACTCTCAGTGCGGAAGAGGACAAAGCTCTAACCAAGGTGCGTGAGAATGTTCCTACAGTTACTTCACAGAAAGCACTATGGACCTAGTACCACAGGATGGGTCTATCGATGGCTTTGGCCTGTCTGAGACCCTGGGATCACTGTTCATACGTCAGGAGTATGGAGAGAGTTGTGAGGCTAACGTAAAGGTTACCACCTGTCTGGTGGTTCGAATCCACCAGTGACTTCATGGGAGAAAGATGGGCAATGTCCTCTCACATGATTTAAAGCCTTGGGACCCCAACGGAGAGAGAGCTGTGAGTTGATTTTTACTCTATGGAACTCAGAAAGAAATAAAGATGTACATGAGGAGATCATGACTTGACAGAGATGGAATTTTCTACCACTTTCAAAGAAGCTGAGGTTGCAGTGAAGTTGAATTACAGAAAATAGTGACATGATAAAGGAGCCCCAGTACTGCAGCACATAATCAGTGGGGCTTCTAAAAAAGCTCAGTGGTTTAAATCAACCTGCTGCTCTGTGGGAGAAAGATGAGCAGTTTCCTTCCGTAAGGAAACAGAGATTCAGAAACTTGACAGAGGGCTGCCATGAGTCAGAGGTGACTTGATGGCAGGGAATTTGTGTTTGCTGGTTTATGTACCCTGTACACTGGAGATTGGCATCAAAGGCCCAAACTGGCCCCATACATGGCTACATATGCAGAGAGGAGGGCTGGGCAGAACCACACTGCACGCTCAGAGATATTTCCTCCAGGAAAATAGACAAGATAGAGGTAGGAAGGGGCAGTTCATTTTTACTCTCTTTACTTCTTTTTAATCTGAGTATTATTCAGACAGGTTTACATTAATAAGGAATAAATGGCTATACATTCTAGTGTTCGTATAGAACACAGTTAAAATGATCCTATCTAGTCTACACCAATCCATCAGGTCTGACCATTTTTGAACTTTTTATTGTGGTTTGGGTGAAAGTTACAGAACAAATTAGTTATGCATTCAACAATTTATACACACTTTGTTTCATGACATTAGTTGCCACCCCACAATGTAACAGTTCTCCTCTCTTTCTCCGTGGGGTCCCTATTGGTCTTCACCCGTCTTTGCTGCCCCTTGTTGCCTTCTGAGATGTGTTTTGGGGAAAATGCTACCTTTTGGTGTCCTGTGCTTTGTTCTGAGGAATATCTTCCTCCCTGGTGTTACTGTTCTCTTTACAGATCTATCATTTGGCTGAAAGATGTAGGTGCAGGTGTAAAAGGTGTCTGAGGGTCACAGTCTTAGAGTTTCCACTAATTTCCATTACATCAGTAACTATAGTCTTCTCATGATTTTGAATTTTATTCTCCCCTTTTTTAACCATCTGCTCCTGACCTTTTATTGTGATCCTGATCAGAGCAGTTGGTAGTAGTAGCTGGGCACCATCTAGTCCTTCTGGTCTCAGGGCAGTGGCTGTGTTTTGTCTAGAGCTACCCTGTAAGTTTTGTACTGAAACCACTCCCAGCTAAATAATAGATTGGCTCATAAAATAAAGAATACCATCTATGAGTACTATACTCCTAAAAATCTTCTCTATGAGACAAAACAGTCAACATTGACAGTAAAACAAAGATGAGAAAGGAAATGATGTTGGTAGGGAACCTCGATTAACGGGAACAAAATAACCAGAAAAAAAAATTAATGATAATGTTTCCATACTGCAAAAATTTAACCAAAGTTACTGAAAAATATGTACAGAACTCATTAAACAGGAACCTAATTTTTACCAAAACAGTAATTTATATACACATATAAAGCATCATGCTAGGAAAGGTAGAAGGTCAGAGAAAGAGATGAAGACCTTCAGCAAGACAGATTATCACAGTAATTGTAACAATGGGCTTGAGTGTATCAGAGATTTCAAAGATGGCACATTATTAGGCAAAGTTCACATCTGTTCATAGGGTCATTATGAGTCCTGGTTGACTTGATTGGACAAAAAACAACAACACAACTTTTTAAGCTTTCTTAGTTCTTAATTAGTTCATTATAAAGCACTGCATGGATTGCCTTATTACATGGAAACGGGGCCAGCAGAACTGAGCAAAGATTAAAAAACCAGAAAATGTTGACAAAAGTATGGAAGTTGGAATCCTTCTCCATTTCTGGTGAAAATACAAAATGGTATAGCCATTGTGAAAGCACTGTGGCAGTTCTTAAAAAAGTCTAACCATAAAACTATCATATAACCCAGCAATTCCAGCCATAGTTATACACCCGAAAAACTTGATAGCAGAGACTAAAAAAAAAAGATACTTGTACAATAATGTTATTTGCACTATTATTCACATTAGCTCAAAAGTGAAAACCTCCTAAAGGCTCATCAACAGATAAGTGGATTAACAAAATATGGTACTGCAGAATACTACTCAGCCAATGGGAAAAGTGAAGTATTGACAAATGTTACAACTGTTGTTATGGGTCTAGCACTTGTATGTCTACCTGTTGTATTTAGGGGAGTAACTGTGTGTTACCGTGACACTGCTTGATTTATAGTTCACATATGTGTTTGCTTGCTTGTTTATAATTTTCCTCTTATGAGTACAGTACAGCACTTGTCTGTAAGTATGCTATACTAAGAGGACTTATACACTGTTATGATACTAGAAGCTATGGCAATGGTACTTAAAAATTTAGCAAAATCCTTATAGAATTTCATCATTAAGCAAACAATACAGTAATACTTGTTACAAGCAAGATCATAAATGAATACGAAGCACTATGAACAAAATAAAAGATGAGAATCAGGATATTTGAGTAATCTTCAAGTATCTCTCCATTTAAATGACTATTTATTAGTGTTGGTATGAATGTTAATCTTATGCTTTTTTGCTTAAACTGTTCTAACTTTTGCTGCCAGAAACTCTTGTCTTTTTGCAGTACCACATCATTTTTCAGTACTTCAGCATTTTCTTAGGAGAAAATGAAAGCAGTATTTTAATAATATTAGACTGAATTTAGTAGGATTTTTAAAAATTCTAGTGCAAGTTGGATTATGTTAGTTTAAAAATCTTATTTCTTTAATTTTGCTTTTCTCACAAAAAATAACATAAAATGGTCATAATTTTTAAAAAAGTTAGGAGAGTCACCCATGGTGACTAAGTTACTGGAGCTTTGCAGACTAAGACAGACTAAGAAACAGGATTGACCATCCACTCCTGAAATAACAAGACTTCAAAACCCTTAGGGATAACGAAAAAAACATTGTGGAGACAGTGCAAAAAGTGTTGTTGTTCTGTGCAGTCAAGTTGCCTGTGACACATAGCAATCCTATATACAACAGCTCTGAAACCTGCACTGTCCTGAGCCAGTTTCACTGATTCCAACACAACTACCCCCACTGCACCAGTCACTGCATTGATCCATCTCATCTGGGGTCTTTCCCTCCTGCGCTGTCCCACTACACTTCCGAGCATGATGTCCTTCTCCACTCTGCTGGCTACACACCCTAAGTATGTGAAATGGAGATTCAAAATCCTAGCCTCTAAGGAGACACTAAGTTTCATTCTCTCTAAGAGAGACTTATTTGTTTTCTCGGTGGTCCATGGTATGTATAAGACTCATCTCCAGCACCATAACTAAAAAGCATCAATTCTTTTTCTGTCATTCTTAGTCATCATTGTCCAGCTCTCTGATGCATAGCAAGTAACTGCAAAGACCATGCCCTGGATTAGGTTTACCAGAGCCCCTCAAATTGGAGGGCAGTTAAAAAATGAGGCAAAGTACCTGTAAACATCCATTAATAACTAGAACATTCATGTATGAAGTATGAACCAAGGAAAATTGGAAGTTGTAAAAAAATTAAATCACATGCATGAAGAATGGCATACTAGGCATTACTAAGCTCAGATGGACTTTTATTTACCATTTTGAATTATGCAATCACATGATCTACTATGCCAAGAATAATAAATTGAAAAGGAATAATGTTACTATCCATTGTTAATGAATTGTCAGTAATTAACTGTCAAAAGGAACATTTCAAGATCTATATTGAAATATAATGTTGTGAGTGATAGGATACTATCCATATACATACAAGGAAGATTTCTTCAACATCATGATGGATGGTGAAGAGATTGAGATTGTAAACAGCTTTAGTTTCCTTGGCTCCACAATCAACACTCTTGGCATCAGCCACCAGAAAATTAAAAGATGTGTTGTGTTGGGAAAATCTGCTGTCAGAGACCTCATCAAAGTATAAAAAGCAATGAGGTCAGTCTGGAGACTATAAAGTGTGTCTTGTACAGGCCATAGTCTTTGCAATCACTTGCTATGCATCAAAGAGTTGGACAGTGACTAGGGATGACAGAAGGAGAATTGATGCCTCTGAGTTGTGGTGCTGGAGAAGAGTATTGAATATACCATAGAAAGCTAAGAGAATGAACAGGTTCATCCTGGAGAGAGTTAAACCAGGCTGCTCCTTGGAGTCAAGTATTCTGAAGCTTTCTGACATACTTTGAACATGTTGCAAGAAGGGACCAGTCCTTGGAGAGGGACGCCATGCTTTGGAGTGTGGAGGGACAGTGCAGGAGAGGAAGACTTTTGCTGAGATGGATTGATTCAGTGACTGGGGTAATGGGGGTGTCAGAGACAATAAGATTGACACAGGATAGAGCAGGGTTTAGGGCTATTGTACATAGGGTTGCCATGAGTCACAGGCCTCTTGATGGCACATAACAACAACAATTATTCAAATATATTAACAATTATTCAAATATATTTACTTTAGTAAATTAGCAAATTTACTAAAGTAAAAAGATGAAGAAAGTAGGACTTCTATCAACTTTTGCAGTCTGAAATTGATTGAGTATGCAACCAAGTTGCATTAACAATAATTGATGCCTATAATGTAAATATTTGAAAAAGGACTAGTCTTTGGAAAGGAGACTAGGTAACAGAAATGAGGCTGGAGAGCAAATGATAGAATTTTGTATTGTTGATCTTGTCAGAACTGACCCTCCAGTGGGTTTCCAGAGACAGTTAACTGCACAGAAGGAGACTGCCCATCCTTCTCTCATGGAGCAGCTGGTGGTTTCAAACCACATACCTTCAGGATTTCAGTGCAGCTTGTCACTAGGCCACCAGAGGTCCAGAATTTTGTATAATCCATGATTTATTAGAAAATATAAATAGCAACTCTATAAATGAACTTCACCTGACAGACTACATTGGGATTAAATTGATTATAAAGATGACAGATGAAGAATTGATGTCTTTCAGTTATAGTACTGGAGAAGAGTATTGAACATACATACCATGGACTGCCAAGAGAACAAACAGGTCTGTCCTGGAGAGGGTGTAACCAAGTTGCTCTCTGGAAGCAAGGAATTTGAAATGCCATCTGACATACTCTGGGCCTTTGAGAATGTTACCAGGTGGGACCATTCCTTGGAGAAGGATATGAAACTTAGAGAGCCGAAGGGATGATGCAGGAGAAGACAACCCTGGATGAGACGGTTTGACACAGTGACCGGGGTATGGAACCAGGTGTGTCAGAGACAGTGAGATTGGTTCAGGATAGTGGAGGGTTCAGAGCTATTATACATAGGATCACTATGAATCGCCAGCAACTCAATGGCACAAAACAACAATAACAACAACATAGCTGTGGAAAGAGTCAGTGGAGAAGTTCACTATAAGCAGTCAAAACCATGCCAGGGGCTGACTATGGGGCAGACCATCAATAACTCATGTACACGTTCAAAAGAAGGAAAAAGAAATAAAAACAAGTCCATAAACCCCAAAATATGACCTTGAGTCTAACCCGCTTGAATTTAAAAACCATCTCAAAAACAGATTGATGCACTGAACACTAATGACAGAAGACAAGATGAACTGTGGAATAACATCAAGGATATCATCCATGAAGAAAGCAAAAGGTCATTACAAAAATGAGGGATAAAGAAAAGACCAAAATAGTTGTGAGACTAGACTGAAACTTGCACAAGAAAGGAGAGAAAACAAAGTAGAGGGAAGAAAGGCTTAAGTAAGAGAACGGAATAGATGATTTCAAAGGGCAGCTCACAAAGACACAGTATTATAATGAAATGCGCAAAAAGTTGGAGTCAGACAAACCAATAGGAAAGGACACACTCAGCATTTCCTGAGATGAAAGAACTCAAGAACAAATTCAAGCCTTGAGTCGCAATACTGAAGGATGCTATTGGCTAAATCTTTCATGATGCAGAGAAAATAAACAGAAAAGAAATACTTTGAGTCACAGAACTGAAGTGATCTGGTAAACACTGAAACACTTCAGGAAGTAGGTAAGATTAAGAACCAATGGCAATGAAGGAAGAAGTTCAAGCTGTATTGGGGTGGTGGGGGGAGGCTCCAAGAATTGACGGGATCTCAAGTGATTGAACAAACAGACATAGCCCTGGATGTGTTCACTAGTCTATGCGAAGACATTTGGGAGGCAGTTGCCTGGCCAACTGATTGAAAGAGATCTATATTTATTCCCATTCCCCAAAAAGTTGATTCAACAGGATGTGGAAATTATTTGTTTCCAGCTGGGAGCTGGGGCCTGTGAGCCCTGTCAGCCACAAGGACCTGATGTGGGCCACCCTTGGCCAAGTGTCCTTCTGATCCACACTTAAAGCAAGTGAGTGGAAGCTTCCTCTCTACTCCCTTGCCTATCTGTGGCTCTCGTCTGTGACACAGGATGTGGAAATTATTGAACAATAAATAGCATAATATCACATGCAAGCAAAATCTTGCTGAAGAGTATCTAAAATGACTACAGCAGTATATTGATAGGGAACTTCTAGACGTTCAAACTGGATTCAGAAGAGGCACAAAGGACATCATTGCTAAAGTCAGTTGGATCTTAGCTGAAAGCAGAGAATACAAGATATTTACTTGCGTTTTATTGACTGTGCAAAGGCATTTGACTGCGTGGATCTTAACAAATTATGGGTAACATGGAGGAAGAATGAGAATCCCAGAATACTTAATTGTGCTCATGCTAAATCGAAACATAGACCAAGAAGCAGAACAAGGGAATGCTACATGGTTTAAAATCAGGAAAGATGTGTGTTGGGGGTTGTAGCTTTTCTCTATACATATCTAATCTAGATGTCGAGCAAATAATCAAGAAGCTGGACTCTATAAAAAATGTGTTATCAGGAATGGTGGAAGAATCCTCAATAACCTTACACATGATTAATTTTTATTTTTTTAATTTTTTAATTTTTAATTTTTATTTTTTTTACAGAGGTTTTGGATTTCCATTCATACACATGATTAATTTTAAATAGCATTATACAGATGATGCAATCTTGCTTGCAAAAAGTGAAGAGGACATAATATACTTATAAATGATCACCAACTGCAGCCTTCAATATGAATTACATGTCAGCACAAAGAAAACAAAAATCCTCACCACTAGACCAATAACAACAATATGATAGGTGGATAAAAGACTGAAGTTTTTAATACTTTCATTTTACTTAGATCCACAATCAATATCTATGGTAGTAACAGTCAAGAAATCAAAAGATGGAGAGAAAATTTTCTGTCAAGGATCAGTCCAATGTGTTAAAGAGCAAGGATATGCGTTTAAAGACTGAAGTGTACCTGCTCCAAGCTATGACTTCTTCCAGTTGCTTCCTATGCACTTGAAAGTTGGACAATGACTAAGAATCACAGAAGAAGAATCAATGGGTTGTGGTGCTGGGTAAGAGTACTGAGCATCCCATGGACGGCCAAGAGAACAACAAATAAGTCTGTCTTGGAGAAAGTGCAATGAGGGTGCTTCTTAAAGGCAAGGATGGTACAATTGCATCTCATGTACTTACTTTGAGCATGTTGTCAAGTGCAGCCAGTTTGGAAAAAGACATCATGCTGGGAAAAGTGAAGGTCAGAGAAAGATAGGAAGACCTTCAACAAGATGACTGACACAGTGACTGTAACAGTGGGATTCAGAATATTGGAGATCATGAGGATGGTGCAGAATAGGACAAGGTTCAGGTCTCTTTTTACAGGGTTGTTATGAGTCATAGTTGACTTGACAGCACATAACAGCATATAGATGGCATACCAATGGAGCTTGAAGACATTCTGTCAAGTGAAATAATTCAGTCACAAAAGGACAAATATTTCATGACCTTACTTTTATAAAGGCAAGACAAATGTACAGGAACTAAAGTTTGTTAGTAGTTATAAGCAGTGAGAAGGAAGGGTTAATGACGGTAGGGGGAAAAAAACCTCACATAAATTAAGGCACAGCTGATTACTGTAAATGCTGTCAATATGTTGTATCTGGTAAAATTATGAATTAGCAGAAGTTATGTGACAGATATTTTTACCATAACAAAAAAAAAGTAGCTCTGAAGGCTACTTAGGTATAATCAAGTGCCTCATGAGATTTGATATCTAGGTTTGACACTTAGGGTCATGATTTCATGTGACACAATAGTTAATTGGTCTATTAATGCACTTAATTTAATATTTCTGTTCTATGTCTTAATTTACAAGTTGCAGTATAGTGGTAACTTGTGGTTGCTGTGAGGCTGAACACTGTGACACTGATGTGTCAACTGCATTAATGGTTACCCAGTGTGGACAGAGAGTAGGGTGGAGCTCCCAATTAAAACAAGCTTGGAAGCAGGAGTGGCATCCACTTCCATAACAGCTTGCCTCTGGAAACCCTATGAACCTGGAGATAGGATGAAAGACACCCAAGCACTGAGGACTCTCTTTCATAGGGTCACTATGAGTCACCTGCAACTCGACGGCACTTAACAATAACACGTCTTAATTTTAAGTTGAAGAAAATTAAGGCAAGCCCACAAGAACCAAAATATAACCTTGAGTCGACACCACCCAAATTTAATAATTATTTCAAGAACAAGTTTGAGGCATTGAACTCTAAGGATCAAAGACCAGAAGAATTGTAGAATGGTATAGATATCATTCATGAACAGAGTAAAATGTCATTTCAAACAGAGGGTAAAGAAAAAGACCAAAATGGATGTCAGAAGAGATTAAAAGTTGCACTATAATGTCAAGAAGCCAAAACAAATGGAAGTGATGCTGAAGAGAAAGAGATGAGTAGAAGATTTCAAAGAGCAACTCATGATGACAAAGCAAAGTATTATAAATGGAACAAACAAAGAGCTGGAGTTGGAGAATGAAAAAAAGGAAGAATTTATTTGGCATTTCAAACCAAAAGAACTGAAAAAACAAACCCAAGTCTTTAGTTGCAATACTGAAAGATGCTATGGGGGAAAAACCTGGAATGATTCAGGAAGCATTAAGAAAAGGTAGAGGGA
>NW_006399816.1:10645323-10662491 GCF_000299155.1 Elephantulus edwardii
ATAGTAAAAATTAATAGTATTATATAGTAAATATTAAGTCTTCAGGAATCAATTGGATACTAATTGACATGTTCCAAGTAACAGATGCAACCCCGAGTGTGCTCACCAGTCTGTGCCAGGAAATCTGGAAGACAGCTACCTGACTTCCTAGAAGAAATCCATACTTGTTCCCATTTCCAAGAAAGATGATTCAACAGAACATGGAAATTATAGAACAATCTCATTAATGTTACATGTAAGCAAGATATTGTTGAAGATCATCCAAAAATGGCTAGAATAGTACAATGACAGAGAACTGCCAGAAGTTCAAGCTGGGTTTAAAAGAGGCACCAGGGATTGTGCTAGGATAGACAACTAATTTATTTAAAACCCAGTCTCCCTACCACAAACAAAGCCAAAGATCTTTGAGGATGGTTCTCTCAACTCTATTTTGTAGATTGAGAAATATGCTCAGAGAAGGCACAGACTTTCCCCTGAGGTTGCACAGCATGAAAGGGCAGAGGTGAGTTTGAACTCTATCCTCCTGGCTCAGGTGATGATCAGGAAAGAGCTTATCTTTAAAAGCAGGCAAGCTCTTAATTATTGCACAAAGAGAAAGAGGCCTGTAGTAGGAAATGACATTGTGCTTGGAAGTATGACAAGGGAATTTACCTGGTCTTCTGTGAGGTGGCACCTGGGGGCTGATGGCATTAGTCCCCATGATGACGTACTCATAGTGGACTCCAGGGTTAGGCTGCTGGTGTATCATCTGTGGACAAAAAGGCTAGTGTCAGCACAGCTGGTACACCATGGTCCTCTTTCCTGACGGCTTCAGTATAAGGGACACTCTCTGACTATAGTTGCTGGATGATGCTGTGAATACATGCAGCTCCTAACTGAAAGGATGCAAGTCTGAGTTTACCTGGAGGCACCTTGAGAGAAAGACCTGATTTTACTTCTGAAATACCAGCCATTGAAACCGCGGATCATAGATCTACTCTGGCATACTTGGGGCTGGCATGAGTCAGGGCTGACGTCACAGCCACAGCTGTTGCCTGGGGATCACAAAGTACCTCAAACCCAGGACTCCCGGTGGACTGCAAGGTGGAAGCTACACAGAACAGCAGAATGAGAATCTGGGTTGCAACTATGGACCAGGCAAGGAGGCCTGTCACAGCTGTGATCATTTTTGTCTCTTCTGTTAGCCAGTTGTGTAACCTGGAGCAAACACCTGAATCTCATCATCTCTGATTTCTTCACTTGGCAGGGAGAATCACAGCTCATCTCTCAGATCCTTTCTAGGGACAAGAGTCTCTGAGTCATTCCTGCATGAGCGGGTCCTGTTTGACTCATGAGAGTGTTTGTTCTTTTCATTCCTGCCATCATCTTGGGCTCCCTCCCTGTGAAATGGGGTCAGTAGCCCATAAAATACCCCAAAGCAGGCAGATATGAGAGCCATTTGAGCCATCTACATACCAGGGACCAATGCTAAACCGTCAACAGTGAGAATAGGTGATGGTCAGCACAGCATGCCTGGGTACAGTTTGGTGTGACCTCAAGATCTTTTGGCCTACCCCATTTCTCTCATACTCTTTCTGTATAATCTGCCGCTTGGTTGGTCTGAGGCTGGAAACCCTCCTTTATCCACCCCCCTTGCCTCTTCCGTGGGAGCACTTGGCAGTGCATGCTTTGTCCTATTTATTCAATTATTATTGGCTGACGTGTCCTGGACCACCCACACTGGGTCCTTAACAACTGAGTTTTTACCTGATGCCATTAGAAATCTACCTAGAGTCAAATAACCAACTGGATGGTCTAAAAAAAAAATCCCTTAAATTAACTGCAACAAGGCTTTCTTTATAATTTCTCCTCTACAAGCCACTAAGCCAAAGAGGAATGAATGTGTAACTGTATAGTTGGAGAAGTAATGACAGTGCAATTAATAATATTTATGAAAGTCTGACACAGCAAATACCATGGGACTAGTATGGCTTTGGTGACAGTAGCAGTATGTATATTTATGAGCAGGCTCATTTTTTTTCATCAAAAAGTTATTTCAAGCTTTTATTTCTTGTCACTTTTTATTTCCTGACGTTTTTGAAAAAAAATGTTTTCTATTAGTTTGCATACAAAATTTTTATACATTGTGTTTCACACTTTCCTTCATTCACACTGTGTTTCATACATCATTCCCATACACTGTTTTATAAAATGAATTCCCACTGAATTATGCCCACCAGTATCCCATTTTTATATGTCCTGCCATCTTTCCCATTTCCTTTACCCCCTCCCTCCATCCATCACCAAATTGTGCGACCCTGTGACTTCACCCCTCCTACTCTCACTCCTTTGTTCCCACCCCTTCCACTCTTGGACTTTCATATACATTTTACTAGTTATCCTTCTATTTTTACAATAATGGTTTAATGAAGTATTTGTCCATTATTATGGGATTGAGTTGGTTCACTCATGACTGGATTCTAGTTGTTTCTGTAAGACTAAGGGGCATTTTTAACTCCTGGACAACTTCATATTTTAACTTCTTGCAAAATAAATATAAATGTAGTTTTTTTAAGAAACTGGGAACTTCTGGTAAACCTCTCTATATGGTTATTTCAGATTTATTGTGTCATCTGGAACACACTCATTTCTTCGTTGGTTTTAATAGAGTTTGAAGAAGGCTGGGAACTGTGAGAGGTCTTGTCTTGCTTGAGGCATTTGCCTTCTTATACCATAAAAGGAAAACATGCCAAATTAGTATTAGAAGAAAAGTGACTGGAAGAGATCCAATACTCGTGAAATCAAGGATATGTTTTGCCTCTGATTTGGTTCAACAAGTAGAATTGGCTTTACTGGGTCAATAAACCCGGAGGGTAATAAGCATCTGGTAGAGTTTAAGGTTTCTGGAAGCGAGGTACATTCAGAGGTAAATGGTATATTCGAATGCCAGGCATTTAAGAGGCACCTCAAACAGCTCCATTCCCAAGGCTTTACTGAGCAAGGACAATGGTTTGTAGTGTACTTGTTCTAACCATTGTGCTTAGAAACGGCAGGCCACAAAACCCAGAGAACCATCCAGAAGCATCCAAACTCACATAGACATCCAGGATCTCATTAGTGGGTCCTTCTGCCAAAAAGGACTCTCCTGCAGTGCTTGAAATCTCATTTGGACGCTTGTAAGTGAACATCGTCCCTCCGCCCTCATATTTTCCAGGTCGATCAATTGCCCAGTTCCCATTGATGATGGAGCGGCCAGAGCGACTTCGCAAGGCTGTTGAGAAAAAGAAAACAGTTTCATCAATAAGCCCAGAATGTGTGTATGAATCTATTTCCCAATTGCTGGTGTCTAGTTTGCTCCAGACACTGATACAGGTATGGGAGTGGGGGTGGGATGAGCAGGGAAGGGGGGTTTGATTAGGCAACTGGATCACAACCCCTCCTGTGTAATCACGTCTTCAAACCACTTCAGTCCCTCTGACCTCTTGGGACTTAGCATAGAAATGAAGGGTTGGGGTTGCTGGGAGAGACAGATGAGGAAAAGTGGAAGGGTGGTAAGTAAGAGAAAGGAAGGTGGTAAGAGGTGGGGGAAGGCAAACACTCATAGTCTTTATCATTATCTGGGTGAGAGGTTACATTTTGGCAGCTTATGAGCTGATTTTGGCTCAAAAAGAGGCTTACTTTGGCCTCCGTGATTTTTTTTAAATAATTAATCCTGAATTTAAGAATTGAGACATTTTACATAACAATTTAGAGTTCCAGCCTCTCTTGTAAAACAGGAAGACATGGTAACATTGGCTTCACATTCCTTCATGGCTGCAGAAGATGGGGTCTGCACACGCCAGTTTGCCTCAATCCCTACTCTCTATTACTCAACTCTGAGGCTAAATCTCCTTTACCATTTATTATCATGCCGGTTCTACTTCATATCATTATGAGAAGTGGCAAAGTTAGAGATAAAGAGCCACGTGGGCAGCTTCACTCATTTATACAACTTCTTCATCTTGTGTGAACATCTGAGGTTGTGACTTGTGTTAGATATTTCTATTTAATATATCTTATATTTCTATATTATATCATCAGAATTCTCACAACATTGCCAAGCAGAGGACCTTGTTTTCATATTTTTCAGAGGATGACTCAGTGACATGAGGGAACTTGTTCAAGTTCAGGAGATGGTAAATGACATGACTTGGAGCTCCATAGTCAGGAGTGGGGAAGAGGGAAGAAGAGGAGCAAGGAATAAAGGGCATGAGGGCTGAGGAGAGCAGAAAGTGCAGTATATGAGAGCAAACACTTGGCCATTGAACACTATTGCTGCTGTGTGCCACAGAGTTGGAACCAACTCATAGCTGACCCTCCAGCAAATTTTCAGAGACAGTAGATCTCACAAGAGGAAATGGCTCATCCTTTTCCTGTGGAGCACCTGATGAATTTGAACTGCTACCTTTGTGATTGCCATGCAACTTCTTACCAATAGGTCAAACCCACAAGCCCATCTATGATCCAGTTCAGAAGAAATCCTGTTTTAAGTGCCCCGTGACACCACAGGCATTTTGTACCTTCACTTGACAGAATTAAAGAATTTATTATTTAATAACTCATTATGGGAAAATTTCCACTGAAACAAAATTTATGAGAACAGCATACTAAACCTTTAAGTAGGAACCATACAGCCTCAACAATTATCAACTCATGGCTTAATCTCATCTCAGTTTTTTTAAACCCTCAACACTTGTTATATACCAAGTCACCCACGACTGACTCATAGTAACCAGATGTACAACAGGTCTAAATCCTGGTCTATCCTTTCCCAATCTTACTGTCTCTGACACACCTACCCCCATTACCCCAGTCACCTAATCAATCCATCTCATTGAGGGTCTTCCCCTCCTGCGCTGTTCCTCCATTCTCCCAAGCATGATGTCCCTCTCCCAGCACTGGTCCCTCCTTGCAACATGTCCAAAGTATGCCAGATGAAGCTTCAGAATCCTTACCTCCAAGGAGTAGCTGGTTTCATCCTCTCCAGGATGAATCTGTTTGTTCTCCTAGCAGTCCATGGTATATTCCATACTCTTCTCTAGCACCACACTAGAATTTAGTAAAAAACCAAACCAAATTCGCCACCATCAAACCTCATAGCAACCTTCTATCCTAGATGTTGTAAACTGTTGGGGCCCTGCAACTTATAAAGCAAGATTAGCCCTGTACCAAAAGACCAGCAAGACTAACTCTATCTTGGCTATAGTATCTGCTTGACAGAAAACAACTCAAGGAAGTAGGATGTTAAAAAGTAAGCCATACTGCAGCCATTTTATGCAAGTAGCCATTTTGTGCCAGGCTCAAATGTGCAGATGTTTGAAGGGGAGCAAAAACAAGTTTAACCGTTCCTTGAACCCCAAGGCCAAGCAGGGATGTGCAGAATGGTATGTCCCTCCCTAAAGACTCTGTCCTGATGGCCTTGCTTGCTAGTTGAAAGCCTTGTTAGCAGGTGGCTCATAAATCAAAACAAATGTATTGCTGGCCTTGTGGCTAAGTTGTTTTTCTGTTTACAAAAAGAATATAAGACAAGAGTTCAACAATAAACTTTGCTATTCGCCATCAGCGATAGCCTCTCTGCATCTTCATTTAATCCTTGTCCCTTCTCTTGGTGAAACTGTATGATATAACGAGGCTAGATCCTGTTAGTAAACATGTATAAGGCTGCCATTATAACGAGAATTGATTCAACAGCAATGAATGAGCTATTCTTCTAAAATATAAAAACTCAGGTTTTGTGTGTGTGTACATTTGTTTTTAAGTTTCTTTCGTCAAATCCATTCTCAACAGCATTTCTACAACAGGCCAGGTCTGCTGAGGTAAAGGCTGCAGGAAGGGGAGGAGGAGTCCTCCCCTTGCAGACCCTTGCCTGGCTGGCTGGTTGCCATGGCTACTGAAAAACCACAACGTGAAGCTTTGAAGATTGAGTTACAAAATCAATTTGGCATACTGGGTGGTAAAGAAGGGTCACCGGTGGAGATTGGGAAGAACACACATTACACCTAAAATACTGGCTGCTCTTCACCAGAAATTCTCCCTCAATTCTAAATCCTATTTATCCTTTAGCTGTGAGCTTCTCGCATAAAGTTCCCAGGCTCCTATACTCCCATCCTGGCCTGGCTGCTCTGTTACATGCTGTCAGAGACAGACTAGCCTTTCCTTCAAGTGACTCAGTGGGTAGAACCATATAGGGCATTATTTGAGTCTTATCTGTTAATTAATACCCAAATTGGCAAAGGCCTGGTGTTTCCTCATATTACAGCTGTAAAGCCCAGTAGAGTGTTCATTCCCATAGTCTGGACTCAGCAAATGCTTTCTGAACAGAAGGATACATGACAAAGAAAGGCAAACCACTCAGAAGAAAAGCAGGCAGAAATGGTGACCAATAGGCACTTCACTTCACCGAGCACAAATATTCCATGAGCTGATGAAAAAAAGATGCTTAACCTCACTTACAATGAATGAAGTACAAATCAAAACAACACTAAGTTATTTCTGACCCATCGAATTTGAAAAAAAATTAAAAATTTATACTGTCAGTATTGACAGGAATTTGAGCAAGCAAACATTATAGAAACAAGTATGTCTTACAGAAAGTACAATGGTGCTCCTTAAAGGAAAGGATGGTGAAGCTTTGTCTTGCATACTTTGGGCATGCATGTTGTTAGGAGGGGCTACTCCTTGGAAAAAAATCTCATGGTTACAAAGGTGGAAGGTCATCAAAAGAGAAGAAGACCCTTAACACTATGGATTGACACAGTGACTATAATAATGGGATCAAGCATGCTAGACGGTGAGGCTGGTATAGGATAGGGCAGGGTTCAGATTTGTTGTTTAAAAGGTTCACTGTGAATCATATTTGACTTGACAGCATCTAACAACAACAACAACAACAACAACATATTAGAGAGCAGTTTGTTTTTACTATTAAAATTTTAAGTGCTCATGCACTTCAATCCAAAATTTCCACTTCTTGAGAATGACTTGAAAAATATGCTTCTATAAATTTGACTGTACAGAGCATAACAAATGATAGCTAACATTGAGAAGAACGGGAATCTCAGAACACTTAATTATGCCCATATGAAACCTATATCTAGAACCTGAAGCTGTTGTCTGAACAGAGCAAGGGAACACTGTATTGTCTAAAATCAGGAAAGGCCTTCATCAGGGTTATATCCTTTCTCCATACCTATTCAATCCGAATGCTGAGCAAATCATTCCTGAAGCTGGACTCTATGAAGAAAAATGTAACATCAGGATTGGAGGAAGACTCATCAAGAGCCTATGTTATACATATAATACAATTTTGCTTGCAAAAAGTGAGGAAGACTTAAGCACTTACTGCACAAAATCAAATACTACAGCCTTCAATATGGTTTGCATCTCAACAGCAAGAAAACAAAGATCCTTACCATTAGACAGACCAATAGGCAACATCATGATGCTGTTGTTGTTATGCACTGTTTCCTTGAGGAGGACTCTAGTAACTCTATGAACAATATCTCTGAACCTTTCCTTATTGTGAATCAATCTCACTGTCTCTGACAAACCTGTTCCCCCAATACTAGAGTCACTGTGTCACCCCATCTCATCCAGGGTCTTCCTTTTCTGTGCTGACCCTCCACTCTTCCAAGAATGATGTCCTTCTTCAAGGTTTAGTCCCTCACGGCAACATGCCCAAAGTATGTGAGATGGAGTTTCAAAGTCCTTGCCTCCTAGGAACAACCTGGTTTCATTCTCTCCAGGACAGTGTTTGTTCTTTTGGCAGTCCATCGTATGTTCAATACTCTTCTCTAGCATCACAACTCAAAGGCATCGGTTTTTCATCTGTTATCCTTAGTCACTGTCCAACTCTTTCATACATACCAAGTAGCTGCAAAGACCATGGCCTGGATCAAATGCACCTTAGTCTCCCAACCGACATCATTGCTCAATAAAGAGGTCACGGACTATAGACTTTTCTAATGTAACTTTCCTAACTCAACATTTTTTTAAATTTTAAAAATTTTACAGATATATTTACAAAGTTTGAATATAGTTTTTCACAAAAGATCCTTCCCATTTCCTTCACCCCCTCATCAATCAAATTATGCAACCTTATGATTAACACCCTACCCCCAAACCCATTCTCACCCCTCTGCCTCCACTCTTCCCCCTTCCTTGGATCCTCATACTCATTCTACAATAATGGTTTTATACAGTATTTGTCCTTGTGGAACTGAGTTAGTTCACTCAGCATAATGCTCTCCAGTCCCTCCCAAGCTAGGTAGTAATTTACAAAATCATTGTTCCTGTGTGCTGTATGGTATTTCATTTTATGAATGTACCACAATTTCTCAATCCATATGTTTGTGGTTGGGCATCTGGGCTGTTTCCATGTTCTTGTGATGGTGAATAATGCTGTTATGAACACTGGTGTACAAGTTCCCATTGGAGCCTCAGTTCTCATTTTCTTGGGTATATTCTAAGCCATGGAATAGCTGGGTGAAATGGAATTCTATGTTCAGCTTTGTGAGAAAGCGCCAAACTGCTTTCCAGAGTGGTTGTACATTTTACAATCCCATCAACAGTGTGTTAAAAGTTCCTATCTCTCCACATCCTCTCCAACATTTATTACTTGCTGTCCTGTTAAACTTTGCTACTTCTACTAGAATGAGATGGTATCTCGTCATTTTGATTTGCATCTCTCTTAATGCCAGTGCTTTTGAGCATTTCTTCATGTGTCTATTGGCCATTCGAATGTCTTCCTCTGTGAAAACTCTTTCCATGTCTTTTGCCCATTTTGTCATTGAGTTATCAGTCTTTTTCTTGAGAAGGCCCGGGAGTATTCTGAATCCTTTTGTTATGACACTCTTGTCTGAGATGGTATTGCCAAATGCTTGTTCCCACTAGAGGTTTTCTTTTTACCCTGTTGGAAAAAGTTTTTGATGCACCCAGGGATTTAATCTTTAGAAGGTGTCATTCATCAATTTTATCCTCTTCAGATTGTGCATTTCTGGCTGTGTTTAGCCATCTCTTTACACAGTAGACCAGGCCTTCTAAGCTTGGTCCCACTTTGTCTCTGATGAACTCTATAGTTTTGGGCTTTACTCCCAAGTCTCTGATCCACCTTGAGGTGATTTTTGTGTATGGTATGAAATGTGGATCCTGTTTCAGCTTTCTACAGGTGGCAGTCCAGTTTTGCCAGCACCATTTGTTGACGAGATTGTCATTTCCCCATTTGATAGGTTTTATTTCCTTGTCGAATATCAGTTGACCATAGATAGCTGGGTCTATTTCTCAATTCTGTTTCACTGGTCTATGTGCTGTCATTGTAACAGTACCATGCTGCTTTGGTTACTACTGCTGTGTAGTAGGTTTGAGGTCAGGGGGTGCTATGCCTCCCACTTCATTTTTGTTTCTCAGAAGTGTTTTCTCAGTCTTTTGATTTCCTGACTGCTGGTGCCAAGAGTGTTGATTGTGGATCTGAGGAGGATGAAATTGTTAACAATCTCAATATCATCTCCATGTATCATGAAGCTGCCAATTGGCCTGGTGGAGAGAATCTTTGTGTTCTTGATGTTGAGCTGCACTTTGTACCGAAGACTGCAGTCCTTGACCTTCTACAGCAAACACTTCAGGTCCTCTTCAGTTTCAGCAAGCAAGGCTGTGTCATTTTCACAGTGCAAACTGTTGATGAGTCTTTCTCAAGTTCTGATGCTGCATTCCTCCTCATAACGTCCAGCCTCCCAAATGACATGTTATGCATATTGACTGAAAAGGTATGGAGAAAGGATACATCCCTGAGGCATTCCTTTCTTGATTTTGAACCATGCAGTGTTTCCATCCTCTGTTGGGACAACTGTGGTCTAAGTATAGAAGCGCAATAACAGCTATGAAAAGTAGGACACGTGCTGACTGTGAAACGGACCATCAACTACTCATGTGCAAGTTCAAACTAAAAGTAATTTTTAAAAAAGCCACAAGAATCAAAGTTTTACCCTGAAGCCATACCACTTGAATTAAAAATAAATAAATCTCAAAACAGGTTTGAAGACTTGAACACTAATGGACAAAGAGCAGATTAGCTATAGGAGGATTATCAAAAATAGCATCCATTGGGATTATAAAATGATACAGCCATTTTTTGTGTTTCTTCAAAAAGCTGAACATAGAGATTTCATAAGACCCAGCTATTCCACTGCTAGGTATATACCCTGAGGAAAATAGAACTGAGACACAAACAGAGATTTGAACACCAATATTCAGAGAAACATTATTCACAATTGCAAAAACATGGAAACAGCCCAAATGTCCAACAAACAACTGAATTGAGAAATTACAGTATATTCACATGATGTAGCACTCAGGAGCAATGATTTTAAAAAATACTGTACAACATGGGAGAGGTTCCAAAGCTTTATACTGTGTAAGCTAACTCAGGTGCATAAGAACAAATATTGCACAAGACCATTATTGTAAAACCAGAAGGATAAACCAGTAAGATGTATATGGATATGCAAAGATGGAAGGGGAAGGGGGGCTGGGGCTGGGGAGGGGATGAAAATCTTGGGGCCACGGAAGGAGATAGCAAAGGAACCTCAAAACAATGTACACGAATGAAACAAAAAGTAAACAAATTATTGTACGCAAACCAAGAAAAAAAATTCTTAAAAAAGAAGAAAAAAGTATCATCCAGGAAGAAGGCAAAATGTCATTACAAAGACAGAGGAAGGAGAAAAGACAGAGATAGATGTGAGAAGAGACTCTGAATATTGTACTAAAATGCTGAGAAACCAAAGCAAAAGGAAGAAATCAAGTTAAATTGCTGAACAGAAGCTTTCAAAAGGGCAGCTCGGGAAGACAAAGCACAGTATTACAATGAAATGTACAAAGAGCTGGAATCAGAAATTCAAAAGAGACAAAGCTGCTTGGCATTTCTCAAGCAGAAGAACTGAAGAACAAAGTCAAGCATCAAGTTGCAATACTTAAAGATGCTATGGGCAGAATATTGAATGAACCAGGAAGCAGCAAAAGAAGATGGAGGGAGTATACAGAGTCACTGTATCAAAAATGTTTGGCTGACACAAAAGAATTTCATGACACAACATATACCCAAGAAGTAAGGATGATGAAGGAAGGAGTTTATGCTGCTCTGAAGGAATTGGCAAAAATATAAGGCACCAGGAACTGATGGAATACCAAATGACACTTTTCCACAAACAGATGCTACCTTGGACGTGCTCGCCAGATTGTGCCAAGAAATCTGGAAGAAGTGCTGGAAGGTGGAAAAGAATTTTCCAACCATGATGGAAACCATGGGATCAGTAAAGAAAAATGAACAGACGCTAAACCTAGGAGGAAAAATTGTTGAAGCGCAGCATTACCCCATGGTCTTAAGTTACCACAGACTGCTTATTGGTAAGCACAGAGAAACAGAATAATGTCTCAGTGGAGAAACTGGTCAACACCAGTGAGCAAAGACAGACATGGTGTATCTCCCGGTGTCATACCTTCAGGAGGACAGACCATCATCATGAAGTATCCAGCCTGAGAATTTCAATCAAATCACAAGGAAACATCAGACAAACCCCCAAAACTGAAGAACACTCTACTTTTTTTTTTTTAAGGTCCTGTGTTTTTTGAAAATGTCAATGTGCAAGTGATAAAGAAATGCTGTGGAAAGACTGAAACTAAGGAGGAGAAGGGAAAGGCCAATTTCATGTGCTTGTTTATTCTTCTTTCATGGGTAGGTTAGAATCGTTGGTGTGTCTGAGCCCACATTGTACATATATATCAATTCATCTTATTGAGGTTTTTCTCTGTTTTTATTCACCCTCTACTCTTTCAAGGGATCTCTGCTGGCTTAGTGATAAAGAGGTGACCCAGAGGCAAGAGGTTTGAAATCAGCTACTTAATGGGAGAAAGATGGGCAATCTCCTCTCATGCAATTTACAGACTCTGAAAATGCAGTGCAGGGTCAGCTAAGTGTCAATTCTGACTTACTAGCATATAATAACAGCAACTATTTTTCCAAGCATGACAATCTTTTTCAGGGACTGGTTCTTCCTCATAACATGACTAGAGTATGTGAGATAAAGTCTCAACATCCTCACTTCTTAGAAGGCTTCTAAGAAACACTCTGGTGTTTCTTCCAAGACAAGTCTGCTAATTTCCTGGCTTATTTATTTATTTATTTCCATCAAGTCAGAACTGACTCATAGCTGTCTTTTTATTGAGTTTACGAGGCTGTAAATTGCAAGAGGATAGATTATCCATCTTTTCTCCACAGAGCCACTGATGGACTCGAACCATCAAAGAGCTGTACCTTTGGGTTATTAGCACAGCACTCTCTGGACTACACCAGTAGGCCATGGTATATTCAATAACTTTTATCAACACCATAATTCAAAGGCATAAATTCTTTAGTCTTCCTTATTCACTTGCCAGCTTATACATGCTTATGAGGCAACTGGAAACACTATGGTTCGGGTCAGGTGCACCTTATGACATTTCTGCTTTTGAACACTTTAAAGAAACTTCTGCAGCTCAACTGTCCAGTAGAATACATAACTTAATTTCTTTGTAGGCACTTAATAAGTGCGGCTGGATAGAATGAAAGTATGAGCTCTATTGTTCTAATCTTTTTCCAACCTCAGCATTCAGAGAAAAGATTCTTGGAAACACCCTGAAGTCCCATTTACATGTGAATATTCCTGTTTAAGAATTCCAATCTTCAAAATAGCCTTCTCCTTTCCTGACCAATATAGTAAACAGGGATGTATAAAAATTACAGTATGCAGGGATGCATAAAAAATCTGGTTGTTTTTCTCTTTTAGAAAAATACACACACGTCTTAAATGAATCAAAGTTCAGCTTGGTAAGATGTAAAAAAAAAAAATAGTTCCAGTTAAAAAAATAAATGGACACATAACAAAGTTTTCCCAATTCAGGTTCACATTGGCATTATGAGTTTAGAGAGGATCAAAGCCGTGCAATTTTGAAAACATGATGTGATATATTTGGACTAAAAATCAGAGAGTATGAAGGAAAGAAGGTTGGCTTTCTCTCTGACATTATAGGATCACAGGCTGTGTGGGGCTTGAGTAAAGGGAAATGCCAAATCTTTGTTCTCATTTCATTGCTATATACTAGCAATGTATGTATGACTAATTCTCATTCTTTGGAATATTATAAGATTTGATTTATTTTGACTCTATATTTCCCTCTGAATACTTAGTAACCGAAAACAATCTTTAGAGTTTACATATTAAGTATGTATATAAACTGTGCTAAGAAATAATGGAGGGCTGTGACGATAAGGAACTCATGCACAGGCTAACACAGTTGGCTACCAATCAAACAATGGAGGGAGAGTTTTCCCAGAAGGACTTTGGAAAAAAGGTCTGGCAATCTACTTCTAAAAAGTCAGCCATAGCAAACCTTATGGAGCATGGTTCTACTCTGACATGCCTGGGTTCACCATGAGTGGGAACTGTTAGCAACGGGTTTGGTAAATGGTAAAGACAAGACATAGCCCATGACTTGGGGGACTTGGAATATAAGGGCAATCAGACATGATGATAATATAACATGCAAAGGGAGGCAGGTAAAATTTCCATGGGAGCGTGAAGAGGAGCTCAGAGAAGAGGTGGCATTTCAACAGGGGTTTTAAGGGTAGTAGTTCACTGGTCAGAGGACAGAGAAAAGGCATCAGGAACAGCACGAACAAAGGCAGAGGCATTAGAGGGGTGACATTAGAGGAAAGGTAGTCAGTGTGGTGTGGCTGGTGAAGAAGAGACTTGGAGTGATGAGGATGGTGGCAAGTGAAGGGTGTGGAGTCCATTTTTTGGTTTGTTTTATTTTAATGCCCCTTGACTTACAAATAAAATCTTAGACTCTACATTTGTCTCATGTTTTAATTGCAACTTAGGTCTTGTGTCTGTTACACTGACTAACATAATACAAGTGTACTATGTATAATGTATGAATTATGTATAATATGCTCATAAATAATCAAATCTGTCCATAAGGGTGTGTGACTTTGTTTATCTATTTGCTATGAAGCAGTGAGCTTGTCTGATGCAGGGTTATGGGGGACGACGACCAGAAGCAGAGGGTTGGTGAACAGGTGTGGAACTCACTACAGTAATGGCATGCACTCTAGAGATAGTCTGGAATCCCAAACAATTTCCAGACCATCTACGTGATCTCTCCATACCTACTGTTTCCTCCACTGTGAAATGTAGATGACAGCACCTACCTGTGAGTAGTTATGCACTTATCCTTTGGCACATATGGGTAGTGAAGAAATGTTTGCTCTTGTTAGTGGTTCTAAGCATAGGAGGAGTTATGTATTGTTCTCCATTAAGCTGATATGGCTAGAAACCAATAACTCAATCATGGAGTCCATTTTTATACTACTGAGACTAAGTCCCACTAATGGGTGTGCTACCAATCACTGTGAGATCTGAAAAGAACAGATTAAGCACGGAGAGGGCTGAGCATATGGAGAGACAAGGAAGATCCACATCATATGAAGACTGCTAATGAACTAGGATCAGAAACAGAAAAGAAAGACAGACCATCCTCCATGGCTGACCAAGAGAGTCTTCCCCTAGAATCAATTCCCTAAGTTTAGACTTGAAGTCTGCCTTGGAGGAAATGTAACCAGTTTACTCCTTAGATGCAAGGAGGGTGAAACTCTGTCTCACACACTGTGGGTATGTTGTCAGGAGGGGCTAGTACTTGGGAAAAGATACTACGCTGGGAAATGTGGAGAGTCAGGGAAAGAGAGAAAGACCCTTAGCAAAACGGACTGATACAGTGAGTGTATAACGGGCTGAAGCATGAACCACAGGATAAAGCAACATTCAGATCTGTTGTCCATAGGGTTGCTATGAGTCAAGGCTGACATGACAGCACATAACGACAGTAACAACAAGAACAAAAGCAGCAGCAAATTATGGGGGAAAATATTTTTTTTTTTTTGTTAAAGCTACTCACTTGTATTTCTATTATAGGAAATGAATATGTATGAATATTTGGGAGCCATTAGAAGTTCTTGATCAGGTCAGGAATAGAATGAGACCTGGCTTTAGAGAGAACACTGGCTGCACAATAGAAATCCATGAAGTCCAGAGACGACAGGGCCATTCATGCCACGGAGTCCCGCAGTGCCTGGTCTGCCTCTCCCAGATCACGGGAGGCCCAGGCCACCGGAGGGCACGCTTGTCTTTCTACAGAACTGTCCATGCCTCATGAGCCCTTGAGCAGGAAGTTCAGAAGCCCATTTCCTCTAACAGGTGTCAGGACAGCTCATCAGGATTCCTGGGTATCACAAATGGTTGGCACTTAGATGGTAACTGAAGAAAGGTGGTCAGTTTGGATCCACCCAATGATATCTCAGAAGAAAAGTGATCTGCTTCTAAGCAGAGCTTTGGTATGCAAGGAGAAAGCTTAAGGGTAAAATGCCAAGTCATGGGGACCCCATGTATTACAGAGTAAAACCACTTCATGGGTTTTCTTGGATGTAATTTTTATAGGAGCAGATGATTAATGGCCTATTCCACAGCACCATTGATTGTATTTTTGGTTAGTGGTAGAGCTCAACGGTTTGTACCGCCTTTTGTTCCTTACATATTAGTCATTTGGCACCATATGTATAGTGCAGAAGGCACCATGAAAGTGTGAGAAGATATTGGAAGTGAGAAGACCTGCTCTGCACATTCTAGATCATAAGAGAGCACACAACCCAGGCTGAAGACTGAAAGCCTGGGATCTGAGAGCACATACTCTGAAAGCCTCTTTCCCTTTGGGAACTTATGGTGAACCAGAGGAGGTCGTCCTCCTCCACTACATTCACAAGCACCAAGCCAACAAACAGACCTGGATCTGAGTCTAGTTTCTAAGCCACTGAGTCAACCACACACTGGCTGATGCCATTCAATATTCCCAACTAATACACAGTTAAAGCGCATGGCAGGAAGCTCTGGTGCCCTAGCAGCAAGAAGCTGTCCTGCAATCCTGAAGTCACGTGGTTTGAGTCCACCAGCTGCTCCACGGAGAAGGATGGGTAATCTCTTCCTGTGAGATAAACTGCCTCTGAAAACCCACTGAAGGGTCAGCTATGGGTCAGTTTTGAGTATGGTACAACAACAATAACAGGTATATGGCCACTTGCGCTGACCTGCCTCCATTTACCACGTCTAGTCACCAAAACTTTCCAGTTTCCAACTACAGAAGGCTGGATACAAAATCCATTTCTGTGGAAATCCTATTTCTTTCCTCTTTATTTGATGTTTTAAAAATTACATTTTCTGAAAAAAAATTACATTTTCTGGAGACCAAGAGATTTTCACTTGGTTCCTTAGTTTCTAGGATTCTTCTTAGAGGTCTCATGAGAAGAAAATGGAAAGAACTGGGGCCATGGTGGTGGCGGCAATCACCATCTCCCTTTGTTATAAACACTCCATTTCATTTGAGATACATTCTTCGTTTTACAGGCATGCCACAAAGACATTGAGGGCTTGGTCTCAGTCACTGTAAAAAAGCAAATAGAAAAACAAAGCAAGCGATACAAATTGTGGTTTTCCAGGGCATATAGAGTTAGGCTTATACCATACCATAGTCTATTAAGTATGCAAAGCATTATGAAAATGTTAGCAAGATTATAAGAGTCACCAAAATGTGACAAAGAGGCACAGAGTGAGTCCATACTGTTGGAAAAAGGATACTGATAGATTTACTTGTTGGAGGGTTGCCAAAAACCGTCACTTTGTAAAAAACAAACAAACAAACCCTCAAAACTAAAACAAAACAGTATCTGTGAAGAGCAGTAAAACAAGAAGGCTGGTACAGAGAGAAGCCCTCCCTGTCAGAGCGCTGACTCGCTCTCTCAGGATGGGGTAGAAAGTGGGCTTTGTCTACTTCACTGTAACTATTTATATAGATTTTATATAGATTTGAATGCATCAGCCTCTGCAGTCATCCAGCATAGGTCTACACAGCTTTGCAACAAAGAAGGAACCTCTAACAGCTCCAGCAGTTCATCTTATCTGTTTGGTTCTGATACTACCAGTTTCCCTGCAGTCAACTGCCTCTCAAAGTTGGTTGCTCAATGCAATCATCCAGAGAGGTTTCCTCTTTTTAAAAAGTTTGGTAAAAAGAAA
>NW_006399816.1:10668661-10684596 GCF_000299155.1 Elephantulus edwardii
CATCTCCATTTCTGTCACCGAGTCCCTGTTTTCCAACTACTAAATCTTCTTCTTTGTTCCCAACTTTTGCATTCCAGCCACCCATTATTATCAATGCATCTTTTCAAATTTCTACACGTATAATTCAAGAACATTAGTTGTTTTCTTCCCATTCTACTCCCCTCTTCCCGCTACCTCTATTCCTATTGTCTTACTGTGTCATTGGTGTAGACTTGCTATCCCTTAACTTCTCATTTCTAGAATTGTTGACAATTGGGTCTTGTATAGATAATGCTTTAAAACAACATGATGTTACATGCAACAATGAATGAATAAAAATCTAACTTTTCTGTAAACTTCTGTTAGAATCACAATTAAAAAATTATTTTAAAAAATACTGACTTTTTAAAAAAAAAAGAACATGATATTTTTGATGAACTTTCTTTCCTAGTTTAGCTAGACAGTTGTTTAGTTTAACAGTGACTTCAGGAGATAATTTTGATTTCTGGTTTGAAGATTTTATTTTCCCAAGGTGGTGGATTCAAGGTTTTTTCTAGTCTCAATAGGTCCCAGTAAGTCTGAATTCTGTAAGACTTTGAAATGATGTTACACATTTTACCCCTTTTGATCAAGATCCACTCAACAATTTCCTTGACTAGAACATTCAGTAATGGTAGGTGGGCACCTCCTAATTATTCTGGTCTCATAGCAAAGGAAGCAATCATTCATGGAGGTAGATTAAGTTTCTCTTCTGCTTCCTGATCATATGAAAAATTTTGGGAAATACTGGTATCTGGGCTTCAGCCTCAGATTCTGTTTCATGAAATCTGAGTTGAGGCCTAGAATACTTAAAAGCTTCCTTAGTGATTCTCTTGCAGTGGAGTTTGAGAAGCACTGATTTAGGGTGTACTGAGGTCTACTTCTGTTTTCTTTGAGGTGTCCACTCCCTGTTCGTCATTCCTTCTCTGACAGACTCATAGATGACATAAATTCTACCTCCCCATTTAGACCCTTTAAAAACTCAGAAGAAAACTTTCACTTTCCTCCAACTGTTTCCCTTTTCATGAAAATCTGAGAACTCCTGTGATGTGTCCATGTAAACTGGCTGGTCTATATTTCTATCAGACAGAGGTGCCTCCTCCCTGGGAAAGGAATAATCTAGATGGATCTGATCATTCCACAGAGGAGTACCACTATGACATCCTCTTCTTCTTTGATTGCTGCAGTGTACTGCAGACTCGTGGCACACTACTGATTTGCTAAAAATTCTAGTCTTTGTAAGGCAGGTGATGCTGCTAAGCTCCTGGAATACGAATGTTGTTTTGTGCCACTGAGTAGATTTCAGCGATCACTGCAACCCTATGTAACAGAGTAGAACTGCTCCTTCAGTTTCTCCAGGCAGTAATGTGTCGTGGAGAAGATTGTCATGGCTTCTCTCAGGGAGCTGCTATAGAGCTCACTGACCTTTGGGTTAAAAGTTAAATGCTTAACTGCTGTGCCACCAAGCTTCCTTTGTACTCACTTGAAAACAAACAAACAAACAAACAAACAAACAAACACAACAATCCATTGTCATTTAGTCAACCCCAGCTCACAGAGTTTCTCAGGCTGTAAATCTTGTGTGTTGAGCGGCTGGTGGAATCACACTGTTGATTTTTCTGTTAACACTCAACACTAAACAAAATGACGCCATTATGGATAATTACTGGTTGAGGCAGAATGACAACCAAATCAGCAGAGCCAGCAGGTAATTCTAATATTTTACCATTCATAAAGCAAACCGACACTCTTTCAAGGGCATTCCAATTCTATTTTTCAAGTAAGGAAGTTGAGTTTTAAAACAAGAAAGTGCCTTGCCCAAAAGCAGAGTTGGGGATGTAATGCAAGTCTCCCTCTTACTTCCCTGTTTAGCTGTCTTTACACCCCCCCATGCTGCTGTCCACGTAATGGCAGAGTCCATGGTCAGCCAGGAAGAGGACTTTGTGGAAAAGAAGCCTCCAGTTATTGCTGTTTTGCATGGCACTGCTCCAGGGCCACCCAGGCTCTCTGCATAGTGCGTGCAACACCCTAACCACAGTGCAGGGGTCTCTGCCACAAGTGTTGAGAAAACAAGGCCTGGTTTCAGGGCCGAGTATATGCCCCTCACCCAGACTGTGCTGCCAGAAATTATGTATTGGCTTAAAGATCCTTTGGAGAAAGGCCACTACGAGTGCAATGGAGCCAAAAAAAAAAATAAAAAGCAAAGAAACCTCACAAAAACAAACCAAAAAAACCAAGTCAGAGAGTGGCAACACATTTGGCAAAAACTCATAATCCAACTTATGACAGGCTCCTTCCTGCATATACATGTGAGGCCGACCCTCTTTTTAGTTCCGGACTTGGCATTGCTCTCAGCTTTAAATACCTTGTATAGCAACTGACATCTTTCACTTACTTACTTTTTATTTAATTATTTTTATATTAGTTTGCACATAAAATTCATATATATTGTTTGATTTATATACATTGTGTTTCCCACATTTCTCTATGCACATTGTGTTTCATACAATCATTCCCATACATCGTGTTTTATAAAATGAATCACCATTGATCTATGCCCACCATTACCCTGCCTTTCAGGCTCCCACTAGATCTTTCCTGATTCCTTCACCCCTTCCCACTGCCCATCAAACTCTGTGACTTCGTGATTTCCCCTGTACCACCCTCAGCCCCTTGGCTTCTTCTCCTTCCTCCCTTTGACTTTCCTACACATCTTACCAGTTTTCCTTCTACTTTTATAATGATAGGCCTCTGCAGTACTTGTCTTTAGGAGACTGAGTTAGTTCACTCAACATAATGCTCTCCAGCCTCTCCCATGTTATATAGTATTTTTCGAAATCATTGCTCCTGAGTGCTGGGTAGTATTCCATTGCACCATAATTTCTCGATCCATTAATTTGCTGATGAACACTTGGGCTTTTTCCATTTTCTTGCTTTTGTTAATAATGTTGATATTTTGTTAATAATGAACATCAGTGTACAAACTTCTGTTTGTGTCTTAGTTTTATTTTTCTCGAGATATATTCCAAGCAGTGGAATAACTAGGCCATATGGAATTTCTAGCTTCAACTTTTGGAGGAAGTGCCAAACTGCCTTCTGGAGTAGTCATACCATTTACAATCCCACCAACAGTGTATGAGCGTTCTAACCTCTCTATAGCCTCTGAAACATCTATTGCTTGCTGTATACTTAATTGTTTTTTAAAATAATACTTTATTATGTTTCTTTTGAAAGTTTACTCAGTAGTGTAAGTTGCCATTCAACAATTTCTACACAAGTTGCTTAGTGATGTTGGCTACATTCTTCACAAGGTATGAACATTCTCATTATTTCCATTCTTAGTTTTCTGTATCTATACAACTAGTTTTCCTGGCTTCTTATATTTTCATCTTTGTTTTAGAGTAACTGTGGACCATTTGGTCTCACATCAAGGCCAAATTCAAAGGTTGATTTTGGTTCAAGATTTGAAGACTATCTCAATATAACAGAGCAATAGTCTCAGGAGTCCTGGAGTCTAGACTAAAGAAGTAGAGTTAAGGGTTTGAGAGTGTGTGTGTGTGTGTGTGTGTGTGTGTGTGTGTGTGTGTGTGTGTGTTTAAGGACTTTGAGGTTGTATCTCACATATTTCTCCTATTGGTTCATGGTGGTAGATAAGTACCCTTTAGTCCTTCTGGTCTCAGGATAGATAAGGCTGTGGTTAGTGTACACTATCTTGTAGACTAGTTTTACCTTTAAGTGTCTAGTTCTTGTGTTTTGTTTTATACTGCATAAGACCAATAATTGTGTCTCAAATGGGTATTTTCAAGTTTTTATGATCCTAGACACCATTCACTAACTTAGGATGCTGAAGTAACTTTGTTATATGCATTGGCTGAGATGTCTCATAAGACTATGATCTTAACTCTTCCAACCCAGAAACACAGTCCTGTGAGGTGTTTTATTATGTCTCAGAAGAATCTGTAACTGTGTCCCCCTGTGTGCTTTATTGTAGATAAGAATTTATGTGCATATAGTCACATAGATGCAGCAAATAACATTGTACAGATTCCTCTAGTTTCCCATTCTTTCTGTTCCAAGGCTTTGATTTTCTGGATGCACATGTATAATATTCCCAGCAATCCTTTATTTCCAACTCTCATTCCTGACCCTACAATATGTTGTTCCTTCCAGGAAGGAACTTTCAGGTTTCCATATTTTTTGCATAAGGAAGGGAAAAAAAGGCAATCACATATTACTAGGCTTAGTAGGACTTCCACAATATGTCCCCAACAGTTAAGATGGAAGAAAATCCAGCAGAAGTCTTTTAGGAACAAGATACTCTGAGAAGATAGTGCAGCACCTATGGCAGCAATGAAAACCAGAGAAAACTGTATTTTTAAAGTCTCCAAGAAAGCACTCTAGGAAGAGAAGCATAGGTTTCCCCACATACTGGAAATTATCTTGTTGGGGGGAAAAGGTGCATGAAATTGTTTTCATTTGAAAGATATTTGTTTGGGGAAAACCAGACTTTCTCCAAGCAAAATGTTAGCTTGACTGGTTGGAAGTTAATCACAGTATTTATTGCTTAAAATCAGTCAGGAATTTTGGCTTGAATTCTTACAAGCCTATGATTCAGAGGGAAATTACCCATTCAACAGAAGGCTAGGGAGGTAAAGGTTGATCTGATAACTGCCTCTTTCAAAAGGGCCCAAGAGATAAGAAATAAGCCCTTTGAGGGAATGAAAAAACAAAACACTGGGGGTTTTTTAAATCCAAGACCATTATTGTGGTGATGCAAGAATGTTTGTTACTGAGATTGGCGATAAATGAGAAATGAAAGAATAGTTAACTGATTTGATTCCCAAATAACGTCTCTGTTCTTTTGATATCATCAATTTTCACATACTGGTTTGATTAACATCTCTGGATGCTGAAGTCCAGTGAAAGCAGAGAATTCAGGTGTTTGACATGTGGCTCAATGGACTTATCATTCTTAGGAGCAAGCATTATCCCGTTGGCCATCTTCTTCAGCCCCTTCTTCAGGGCTGGGTGGCACCGATTAACCTATTTGGACTGCTCAACATCACTACTTGGTTACAGGGTTTTGTTTTTTTTTAGATGCCATCTTCTTGCTACCTACTTGACTCTTAACTTTTGGTCTCTCCCAAAGTTCAAGCCTCAGCCTTTGGTCTTCTTCTTCCTAGGAAATTGACCTGACCGCAGAGGATTCAGTGCTCACCCCATGCATGCCTGTCCTCACCAGTCTTACACCTTGCTCTGGAGACATGAATTCCAGTGGCCCAAAGGCCCCATCTTCTACATACTCCTACTCCTGTTAGAATAGCTTTCCATCCACTGTACTTTCTTTCTTCCTTCCATCTCTTCTCTTATTGTTCATGAAGAATTCCCGATCTCTTTTCTATCTCAAGTCTATCATAATCTAAGAGAGAAAGAGATAGCTAGATAGAGATAGCTAGACATATATCTATATATGTCTATATCTGTATCTATCTATAGGTAGGCTATCTATCTATAAACAGACTAGACAGATATATAGATAGATAAAGACAGACAGATAGATATATAGATAGATAGACAGATATAGATAGATATATAGATATAAATAGACAGGTATATAGATACAGATAGACATATAGGCCGACAGATGATATGTGTGTGTGTGTATATATATATATTTATGTTGTTGTTAAGTGCCATTGAGTCTTTGACGACTCATAGCTACCCTGTGAAAGAAAGACCTGAACACTTGTACAACTTTGGTCATTTCTCCATATTCATAGATTTTCTGGGGGCAAGCCATTTTGGAAGTGGATGCCACTCCTGCTTCCAAGCTTATTTTCATCAAGAAACTCTGCCAAACACTGTCCTCCGTGGGTAACCACTATCACATTTGGCACATCAGAGTCACAGTGTTTAGCACCACAGCAACCACGAGTTACTTCTGTACAGCAAATGCACAGACCAGTGCTATACCACCTAGAAGAATGTTTGACCAAAACAACTTAAACCAGGCCTGAGGGACGCAGATTAAAATCACCCACCTTGGGCTTGGTAGCATCACTTTCTGTCTACTAGGCCAACACAGATCTCTCTATGCTGTCATTGTTATTGTTAAGTGCCGTTGAGTTGTAGACAACTCATAGCAACCCTATGAACGAAAGACTTGCGAATCAACATTCCACTCTAATGTTCATCAATCTCAGCCAACATGCTTCTGTAGAACCCAGCTCCTGCAGATGACTTTCAAACTGGATTCTAGTATGTATGTGTGTGTGAAGAGAGAGAGAAATGGAAAAACAAACCCCACCTTGCCTCAGTGCTGGCACCCCTTAGTTTCTTTCCTCTCTTTCACTGTCAAACTTCCTAAATAACATTTACTCTGGCTGCTTTGCACCTTCAGTGGTTATGAATAATTTTATAGTTACTAAATCTAGTGCCCTCTTCTAAGCGTCTTATTTTTGGTATGCTAATCTTTTTGCTTGGGAGCTGTGGTGGCTTGGTGGCAAGAAGCTGTGCTGCAATCGAAGGCATACAGTTTGAGGCCACCAGCTGCTCTGTGGGAGAAGGATGGGCGATCTCCTCCCTTGCAAAAACCCGCTGGAGGGAGGGTCAGCTAAGGGTCAGTTCCAACTGGACTGTACACAACAATAGCTTTGCTAGGATGTAGACAGTCCCTGCCAAGCTTTTCTATTTTCTGAGATGACCACACTGCATCCCTGACCTCTGCCTATCTGTCTTAGGTACTTGTGATGCTAGAAATACCACATAAGAGTGGATTTAAAGAACAGGAATTTATTTTCTTACATTTCTGTAGGTTAAAAGTCCATGCTGCCTTCTTTCTTGTTGGTAGTCCTGAGAGTTCCAAGGAATGTTTCGTGGTTCCTGGCATGAAGATGGTTTTCATGTGACATCAGTCTCCCCATGTGTGTGTGTTTCTGTGTTTATTCTGACTTTTCATAACTCAGATGTTGTTAGATTTGAGAGCCACTCTAGTGTGACTTCATTACCACACAAAAAGGAAAATTCCCATTTCCAAACAGGATCCCATAGTCATGTGCAAAGGCCAGGGGTGTAATAGACATTTTGGGGAGATTGTCAAGGATTTCTCCAAGTGCCAAAGATCAACAATGTTAATTTAAAGACTGAGTTGTCTCTAATCCAAAGCATGGTCATTTCAATCATTTGTTAAGCATCTGAAGGTTGGATAGTGAATAAGAATAATGTAAGAATTATTGTTGTCTTTGAGGTATGCCTTTGGACCTACTGGAGAGGAGTATTGAATATTCCATTGACAGCCTAAAGAAAAAAAAAGTCTGTCTTGGTTAGTGGGTGTTCCTTAGACACTAGAATGGTCAAACCTCATCTCAAATACTTTAGGCATGTTGTCAGGAAGATTCAGTCCTTAGAAAAGGACATCATAGTGGAAAGGTCAGAGAAAGAAGGAGGCCCCCACAAAGATGGATTCAATAACTGGGGTTTGAACATATCTGAGGATGGCATAGGTTAGGACAAGGTTCAGATCTGTTATAGGGTCAGTTACCCAACAACAACAACAACAACAACAACAACAACAACAATTCAATCCATAACACTCTCTCACTCAGTCTCTGGCTACTTATACTTCCTCTTCTCCAAAAGGAATGTTGCTACAGTTCTTATCAATGTCTAGTCTTCTCTCCTCCATTCTATCACTTGAGAAATTCCAACTCCTCATGCGAAAGGAATACATCATGTTAACACGTTGCTGCAAATGACGGCAAATGTGTCTCTAAGCACGGCCGCCAATTTAAAAAGTGTGCAGCAATGTATTTAAAGAATTTTTGCCACTCCTACCCCAAATATGTACCATAAATTACCAGGACACAAGCTCTTACTCAGACCCAAGCTCCTACCTGGACCTAAGCTCTCAGGAGCACAAGACCATGCTTGGAGACCTCTTGGCTGCATGGAGACCACCTGGCCATGTGGAGACTGCCCCGCTGCCCCTGTGCCAAGAGCACCAATATCATAGGGGAGTGGAGAGGAAATGGGATGATGGAGGTAGTGGGAAGTTTGAGCCATCAAACCAGAGATGGCTGGGGGCAGGGGATTGGAGATGTGGGAGGGACAAGGAGAGGGAATTGAGCTGGATGCTGGCAGGTGGGGTGAAGGTGAGAAGACAACACATGTGTCAAAAGGGTGGGACCCTGGGAACAACACTTGATTTGTTACCTGCATACTCTCACCAGCTCTTTTGGGTAAAATGTTTGTCTGTCAAATATTGCTCTAAAGTGGAGCAACCAAATTAAGACAGACTAGGGAGAAGGATTGGGCATCCACTTCTGAACTAATAGGGCTTCAAAAACCCTAGGTACAACAAAGCATACTTAGATTAGACTAGCAGATATGGCACCAGAGGTTGGGCCTTTGTATTGGAAATCACAAAGGAGGAGAAACAGTTGCAAACAGACCCTAGTGATTGGAATGTGGAATGTGAGAAGTATGAATGTAGAAAAAATGGAGATCTTTAAGAAATGGAATGCATAAATATTGATATACTAGACATTGGTGAAATGAAATGGATTGGCATGGGATTTACTATGCCAGAAACGAGAAGGTGGGGAAAAAAACAGAGTAACATTCATAGTTAAAAAGACCATGTCTAGACGTATAATGAAATACAAAGTCAGGAATGACAAGAAAATATCCATATGCATATGAAGAAGACCTGTTAATACCACTATCATTCAAATTTATGCGTGAACAACAAGAGGCAAAGTGGAAGAAATAGATGACTTCTACCAATTGTTGCAACTGGAAATCAATTGGGCAAGCAAACAATATACATTAGTAATAATGGGTGACTGGAATGCAAAAGTTGGGGACAAGGAAAAAGGAATGGTAATCAAGAAACATGGATTTGGTGAAAGAAATGAAGCTGGAGACAGAATGATAGAATTCTGTACAATCAATGGTTTAGTCACTGAAAATACCTTTTACAAGAAACACAAATGGTGACTATACACATGGACCTTACCTGATGACCTACACTGAAATCAGATTGGTAACATCTGTAGAAAAAAAAATCATTGGAGAAGCTCAATATCAGCTGTGAAAACTAGGCCAGGTGCTGATTGTGGATCAGATCAACAACTACTCGTATGCAAGTTCAAACTGGAGCTAAAGAAAAAGCAAATCAAATCTACAAAAATCCAAGTTTGACCTTGAGTCTATTCTTCCTGAATTTAAAGACCATTTCAGGAACAAGTTTGAGGGCTTGAATACTGAGAGAAGGCTAGATGAGTTGTGAGAGGATATCTAGAATATCCTCCATGAAGAAGGCAAAAGGTCATTACAAAGACAGAGGAGGAAGAAAAGACTGAAATGCATGTCAGAAGAGACTCTGCATACTACACTAGAGTGAAGAGAATCCAAAGCAAAGGAAAGAAATCATGATGTTAAGGACCTGAACAGAAGATTTCAAAGGGCAGCTTGGGAAGACAAATCAAGGCAAATATAACGTTGTTATATGTCCCCGAGTCACTTGCGACTCATAGTGACCCCACACACACCTCTGAACCATGTGTTATCTTGAACCAACCTCATTGTCTTTGACACATTTACGTCCATTACTCACGTCACTGCGTCAATCCATCTCATCCAGGGTCTTCCTCTTTTGTGCTGTCCCTCCACGCTTTCAAGCATGATGTCCCTCTACAATGACTAGTCCCTCCTTGGAATATGCCCAAAGTATGTCAGACAAAGCTTCAAAATCCTTACCTCCAAGGACCAACCCGGTTTCACCAGGATAAGCCTGTTTGTTTTTTCAGTAGTCTATGGTACATTAAATTTACTTCTCCAGCATCCTTCAGTAAAATTCAACATAAAAAAAAAACAAAAAAAAACCCCAAAATCCTCACAGCTGGACCAATAAGCAACATTACTATAGAGAGGAGTAAAAAAATTGGAGTTGTTAAGGATCTAATTTCACTTGGATTCAGAATTAGTGCCTATGGTAAGCACTTGTCAAAAGATCAAATGATGTACGTGCTTAAGGCAAACATGCTGCAAAAGACCCCTTTAAGGTGCTCATGAGGAAGCATGCCACTTTGAGGACTGTAGTTTGCCTGACAGCCATATTTTCAGTCACCTCATTTTCAAGTGAATAAGTTGGGCAATAAGTAAGGAAGACCAAAGAAGAACTGATGACTTTCAATTGTGGTGTTGACAAAGAATATTGATTATACCATGGCCTGTCAAAATACTAAACAAATCTGTCTTGAAAGAAGTATGTTCAGGATGTTCCTTAGAGGTGAAGATGAGAAAGGAAATGGGAAAGATCTGGTGGGGATCCGAAAAGACAGGGTAATGGTGGGCATAACTCAACGATGATTCCTCTTAGAAAACATAATGAATGGGAATAATTGTATGAAACACAGTGTGAGTGAGGAGAGTGTGAAACGCAATGTAAACAAACTTTGTAAGCAAATCAATATAAAATGGAAAAAAAGAGAGAGAGAGAGAGAGCAAAACAGAAACAACAAACAAAAAATAGAACACCTTCCAAGGAAGTGAGCTCTGTGCTTGCTTCAGCACATATACTAACTGGAATGACACAGAGAAAACTAGCATGGTCCCTGCACAAGGATCACATCCAAGGAATGTAGCCTTGGTTATCTCTGGGGGTTCAATGTGTTTAACTGGGGTTTATGAGCCTGGTAGTGCATGGTTAAAGGGTTCAGCGGCTAACGGAAAGGCTGACTATTGGAACCCATCAGCCTGCTACAGGAGACAGATGTGGCAGCCTGCTTTAGTTAAGATTTACAACCTTGGACACTCGATGTGGCAGTTCGACTCTGTCCTAGAGTGTCACTCATAAGTTGGAATTGACTGACACCAATGGTTTTTTATTTGTTTTACAGTGAGATATGTAATGGGGGTGTTGACACTACTCACCACTTCTTGCACACCACTCAGGCTCTTCTCCTCAATAAAGACCAAACGAGTACTAGAAAACTTTCACTTTGAGGCACGCCAGGCTCTTGGCTTGCTCTGGATGTCCATGAACCAGTCTGGCCCTACTCTTTCTCAACAATACCCCTTTCTCCACTCCTGTCAGCCCCATACATAACTGCCCTTTGGCACTACAATATCTTCTATCCCTTTTGCTTCTGCTTTTCCCTTTCCAAAATCTATGCTTTGCCACATGTTCCACTTCTTCCATATTCACTCTCCTCACTTCCATTACTCTAGATAGCACTGGTGTATGCGTTTTTGTTTGTCTGCCCATGAATGGATTTTTTTTTTTTAAAAAAAATTTTACATAAACTTTCCTTAGAACAGCTTTAGTTTTACAGAAAGTACAGAATTCCATGGTTGCCTCTCCTCTCTGGAAGTGGCTGTGACTTGAAGCATCTATGGGAGAACTGGTGCTATTTGAGACCTGGGTGAAATTGACCCTATTGATCCTTCTGATCTTTGCACGCTGATATCATAGCCATAATCACTCAAAAGCTCCTTGCTTGCTGACTCAGGCCACCACTGTCTATTTAGGAATGGTTGATCAAAACATTAAGAGATGAATAGAAAACTGATAAAAGAAAATAACAGAAATACACCCAATCTCCTTAGTCAGCTCAAACTCACTGCCTTGGAGTTTGTTCCAACTCACAGCAACCTTCCAATGCATTGAGGTTGCAAGTCATAATAAGAGGAGACTGCCCATCTTTCTCCTACAGAGCAGCTGATGAGCGAAGCTCTGCCTTTGGGTTAGCAGTGCAACTTGCTGCACGCTACGCCTCCAGAACACCGCCAGAGATGAAAAGAGTTAAAAGAGAACACACCAGTGCTGGTAAGTGCAACCAAATTAGAATTGCCAGTGTCACTAATGGAATATGTAATACTGGAAACTAGTATTTATAGACAGACAATTGTCAGGCAGCTTTGATGGCATGATGGTTAAGGAAGAGATGGGCTCCAATAGAAAGGTTCATGGCTCAAAAGTGAATGTCAGAACCAGTAACCCCACTTTGAGTCTCAAAGACTGGAGAGCAGGGATGCAAACAGACACTCATACACCAATGTTCCCAGCGGCATCATTTACAATAGCCAAAAGATGGAAACAGCCCAAGCAACAGATGAATGATACAATGTAGTCTACTCATACCATGGATTATAATTCAGTCATGAAGAGAAATGACACTCTGATAATTGCTACCACAAGGGCAAATCTTGAAAACACATTATGCAAAGTGAAGAAAGAAGTAAAAGGACCAACATTGTATGACCCCACTTCTATGCCTATTGGTCCAAGGGTATTAATTATGGATCCAAGAAAGATGAAATTGTTGACAGTTTCAATCTTTTATCCATCCATCATGATATTGCCTATAGGTCCAGTGATAAGAATTTTTATTTTCTTGATGTTGAAATGCAATCCATATGGAAGGCTGTATTCTTTGATCTTCTACAAGTGCTTTAAGTCCTCCTTACTTTCAGCAAGCAAAAAATTAAGAAGGGAGTGTGTCACAGTTGTATTCTCTCTCCATACCTACTCAATCTGTATGCTGAGTAAATTATAAGAGAAGCTGGACTCTGTGAAGAAGAATGTGGTATCAAGAACAGAGGAAGACTCATCAGTAACATGTGTATACAGATGACACAACCATGTCAGTCCACCTGGTTGAGGGTCTTCTTTTCCTTCGCTGACCTTCTACCCTTCCAAACATCATGACCTTCTCCGAACAACATGTCTCAATAATGTGAGGCAAAGCCTCATCATTCTTGCCTCCAAAGAGCACTCCACCTGCACCTCCTCCAAGACATATCTGTTTGTTCTCTTGGCCATCCACGGGATGTTCAGTGCTCTTCTCCAACACCACAGCTCAAAGGTGTCAATTTTTATTATTATTTTTAATGAACATTTACAGAGATTTTGGATTCTCATTCATTGCTGCACTTTTCTCCCTGCCCTCCCCTCCCCTCCAGTTCGCACCTCTCTTTGAAAAGAAAAAAGAAAAATTCCTTCATTGGTATACAATCACCCCATTCCCCACCCCCCCACCCCCTTTCCCTGCCTTTAAGATAGGCTGAAGTTGTGATTTCTGTGATTATGTATTTCATTTGCCCCTACTCAGTGTTCTATACTGTGTATGCAGGAAGTATTATGAGATGCAGACCAAGCTACTTCCTGTAAGACAAATTTTCTTCTTTCAAATAATAGTTACCATCAAGGGAATCTTCAACAGACCAGATAATTTACATTAACAATAGTAAAGAGTGCTAATAACATTTATTAGGGCATAACTCTGTACCAAACCTACAAAATTCCTGTGTCTCTGAGTCAATGCCAACTCACAGTGACCCTGTAGGACAGGAGAAAGCTATTCCAAAGGATCTTCTATGCTGCGAAAGTTGACTGCTACATATTTTTCTTATAGAGCAATTGGTGGGTTTGAACTACTAACCTTTTGATTAGAGGTCCAATGCTTAGCTGCTGTGCCACCAGAGCTCCTTTACTATGCATTAGGCATGTCTTAAATGCTTTACTTGTATTAACTAATTCAAAGGTCAAAACTACTGTTATCAGTTGGGTACCAGTATTCATATTTTATAGACAGATAATTTGTCCATCTTGCATAAAACTCAACCACTGCCATAGAGTTGGAACTGACTCACAGTCGATCCTCCACTGGGTATCCAAGGCTGTAATTTTTCCAGGTGGAGATTGTCTATCTTTCTCTTTTGGAGCCACTTGTGGATTCAAACAGTCAGAGAGGCTCGGTGAGTCAGCAGGACCACTGCCAACAGACTACTCCGCCTACCATCTGAATTGTGTTGTTGTTGCTGTGTACTTTTGAGTCAGAACCAACCCATAGCTGACCTTTCAATGGGTTTTCAGAGGCAGTTAATCTCATGAGAGAAGACTGCCTATCTTTCTTCCATGAAGCAGTTGTTGGATTTGAACTACGTGCTTATGGTGTTGCGCAGAAGCTTTTTACCACTAGGCTACTCCATCTGAATTAGGTAAGAGACCAACCTTTGTTCTTCCACCTCATGTTCCAGTTTAATATCTTTGGTTGCTAATGAATCAAAGGGGAGAGATCCTGAGAATTTAACCTCTTTGTCCTCCTCTCTCTGTCCAGAATGAATATGTGGATCACCCTTGACAGACCTTCTTCTAAGGAAATTCTCTGGCCTTCTCTCTCCATTGATAGCAATGAAAACTATCTACCCACTAAGGAGCTTTCCCAGTTTCTCATTCCTATAGATGAAGTTTCTCCTTCTCCTACCGGATGTTGAGTTTAGCAAGACCCCTAGCAACCAAATAAACAACAGAACTAAACCCTGTCCTATCCTGTGCCATCCTCACATTTCCTGAGACATTAGAGCCCATTCTGGTAGTCACCATGTCAGTCCACCTGGTTGAGGGTCTTCCTCTCCTTATCTTTCCAAGCGTGATGTCCCTCTCCAAGTAATAGCCCCTTCTAGTAACATGCCCGAAGTGTGTAAGGTGAAGCCTCATCACCTTTGCCTCCAAAGAGCATTCTGTCTGACTGCCTCCTCTCTAAGACATATTTGTTTGTTCTTTTGGCTGTCCATGGGATATTTAGTACTCTTCTCCATCACTACAGCTCTAAGGCATCAATTCCTCTGTCATCCTTATTCATTGTCCAGGTCTCGGATGCATAGCAAGTGATCAGAAAGACCATGGCCTGAAACAGATGCACCTTAGTCCTCAAACTGATATCGTTGCTCCTCAAGAATTTGGAGAAGTCCCTAACTGAAGACTTCTCCAGTGCAATATATCTCCTGATTTTCTGTCTGCTGGTACCAAGAGTGTTCATTGTGGACCCAAGTAAGATGAAATGTTGACAGTTTCAATCTTTCTTTCCATCTATCATAATGTTGCCTATTGGGTCAATGATAAGAATTTTTGTTTTCTTGACGCTGAATTGCAACCTATATTGAAGGCTTTATTCTTTGATTTTTCTGCAACAAGTGCTTCAAGTACTCCTCACTTTCAGCAAGCAAGGATGTGTCATATGCATAATGTATGTTATTGATGAATCTCTCTCTGATTCTGATGCCACATTCTTCTTCACAAAGTCCAGCTTCTCATTTCCTTTGCTCAGCATACTGGCTGAATAGGTAGGTATGGAGACAGAACACAACCCTGACACACTCCCTTCTTAATTTTTAGTTGATAAAAATAATAGTTGCATCAGGGTAATTCAAACTTCAAAGTCAGTGTTCAAAATTCAGAACCACAGCAGGGTATTTGAGCCTCTCTTCAAAAACAATTTTGAATTCACTCTCATTATCATTTTATAAACTACTAACGCTTAAGTGATGATGGTTTGTTTGCCCAGTTGGAAGTTTTATGGATCTGTAGTTTTAAAGTTAAGTGTTATAGGCTAACATTCCCAAATTATTTTCACTGGATGTGAGTCCCTCCAGACAGAGATCCTGCTGGTCTCCACAGGGTGTGTAAGGCTGTGCATCTTTAAGGAAGCCTTATCTTTCCCCTGCGGAGCATCAGCGTATTAACCACTATGTCTTAAAAAGGCTCCTTAGGAGTTGGAAACAACCTAAGTGCCCATCAACAAATGAATGGATAGAGAAGCTCTGGTATATTCACACACTGGAATACGCTGCTTTGAAAAACAAGGAACACATGCAATATTATTCAAAATGGGTGACCCTGGAGGACATTATGCTGAGTGAAATATCTCAGTCACAAAAGGACAAACACTGCATGGTGCCACTGCTGTAGAATGGGACTGACATCAGGGTTAGGGTAACAATGAGAAAAACTGGATGAATTATGTATACTGCATTGAAACCGATGAGGGAGAGAACAGTTGAAAAGTAATATCTTTTAGGGCATTATGATTATCATAAGAGTCCAGAATAAAGGTTACAGAGTGGAGTATACT
>NW_006399816.1:10684833-10709048 GCF_000299155.1 Elephantulus edwardii
TTAGCAACCAGCAGAGTAAAAATTGAGGAAAGTACTGGTGAAGTGTAATTCCAACAGGCTGACTTCATGCTCTCTTTAATTCTTGAAACTTATAGCAGTGATTCAGTTTAGAATGATGCAAAAATAAGAATTAAACTTAAATGTTCCCTTACATATGCACCCGTGTCTCCTTTATCTCTCTGTGTCTGGATGTGCTGGGATTTGCATTTGTATATTTAATGTGCCAGTATTTTGTTACCAGCTGAGCTCTTAAACTAATTATAAGGGAGAGTCGCCCAATTGAGTTTCTGGTCTCTTGAGTAAAGAACACACCCGTGCAACTCCCTGTTGCTTTTGGTGGCCGTCCCAGCTGGAATTCTGTTATTTTCCTGGAAAGGTTAAATGTTCCAGCCCAAACACACTGTTGGCTGTGGTCACTTGAGGTTCTCACCTGGATGGCTTGGGCTTTAAACATCTTGAGCAGTTTCATTTTGCCTCTCCTATGAGTGTGAGTATATGCTCTGGTGGCCTCATGGCAAGAAGCTGCACTGCAATTCCAAAGGCATGTGGTTCAAATCCACCAGCTGCTCCACGGGAGAAGGATGGGCAATCTCTTCCTGTGTGATTAACTGCCTCTGAAAACCCACTGGAGGGTCAGTTACGGGTTGATTCTGACTTGATGGTACACAACGTCAACAACAACTAGAGTATATGATGCTATGTTTTCTATATGCTTACTGCCATTGGAAAAGAAAGGGTCCAGTTCCACTGGATCTACCAGCAATAGTGTCACTAAGAGTCACCAGAGCAATGCTGCCCAGTGCTAGACAGAGGACAGGATTTGTCTCCCACACACAAGACAAACAAACAACTCATCCCAATAGGAGGGAGAAAGAGTCCTATCCATACCATAAACCATCATTAGTGAAAAAGTTGGAAGTAGCAATTTAACCTTTTACGAATCCTGTTTCACAGATGAGGACAATCTAACTCAGAGAGCTCAAGCACTCAGAACGAGGTGATGCAGCCAGGAATAATGGCACTGGAACTCGACCCGGGTCGGCCCGGATCCACCACTGTGCTCTCCAGACTGGCTGCCCCTTTTTGTTCTTGTTAAGTGCCATCCAGTCACCAGCAAACACCTCTGCAGTCACGGCCTCCACAAGGTGGCAGTGAAGAGTGACGAGTTGATAAAGAAGAAATTTTTTTTAAAAAAAACACAACAAAAAACAAACAAAAAAACCCCCAAACCCAAATACCAAACTAGCAACGATGTACATCAGGGTTGTATCCATTCTTCATAGACATTGAATCTGCATGCTGACCAGATGATTCAAGAAGCTAGACTTCATAAAGAGGAATGTGGCATCAGGCTGGAATCAGAAATCTCTCCTCCTGTGTGATTAGTTGCCTCTGAAAACCCACTGGAAGGTCAGCTATTGGTCAATGGTACGACTCGAGGGTACAACAAAAACAACCATGCATCTGAAGGTTAGACAATGAATAAGGAAAAACAATAAAGATTCAATGCCTTTGAATTGAAGTGTTGGTGAAGAGTATGCACTGACCTCCCCAAAGAACAAACAAATCTGCCGTGGAAGGAGTGCAGCCACGGTGCTCCTTAGCGGCAAACATGATGAAACTTTCTTTCATTGACTTTGGACATGTTGACAGGAGGGAGGAGTTCTTGGAAAAAGACATCAAGCTAGACATTATAGAATATAAGTGAAAGAGAGGAAGACTTACACTGAGATTGACGGAACCAATGTCTGCAACAGTGGGCTTGTGGGAGATGGAGAGAACAGCCAAGAATAGGGCAAGGTGTGTTCATAGGCTTACTATTAGTCGTAGTTAATTTAGCAGTGTATAATAGCAGACTTTAATAAAAGAAATGTCTTTTTGTTAAAGTAAAAATACAAGTAATTCTACCTCTGGCTGTTTAACTCAGGGTTGGCTGATGGTGGTTCCCAGCACCCTGTGTGCCCTTTGACATATCTGCTGACTCTCATCTCCTATAGCTAAACAACCTAGTGAATGTTTAGAAAGATAAACTCTATCACCATTCTAGAGAATAGGGAATATGCCACAGTGACCCCAATCTTCACAGCAAGGACTTTCAGTTTATGTTCAGGGTCCCAGATAGGGAGCCAACAACGTAGAAGAGAGTAATTCCACCAAAAAGCCCTTAAACGTCATTCTTTCTTAAATATTTTATTCCTGTTAATATTAGTTCTAGAAAGTTAGATAATTTTTTTCCATGGGGTCAAAAGGTACCTATGTATATGGCTGTGAATGTTAAAATATGGAGCAGATATCAGAGATTGGCAGTTTTTCCATTTCCATTTGTGTGTGAATTTCTAATAAACATTTGGGGACATAAAGCATTATTGCAAGTCAGAAAAAAAAGTTTCCCTGAACAAGTTTCAGCAGTTCAACTTTATAACACTTATAAAGAAATCTGTTAAATTTATTTAAAAAAAAGGAGGCTCATATTGTGTTGTTAGTTTCTGTCAAGTACAATTTGACTCAGTGACTCCATGTGACAGAGAAGGGTTTTCTTGGCCACCTATTTTTTTAAAATATTCTTTTGAAAATTATTCTTAACAGTTTTTATTGTGATTTGAATGAACATTTATAAAGCATATCAGTTTTTCTCAATCATCTATGTCCATTTTTTCCCATCACACTGGCAGGAATCTTTACAGGAGCTGATCCCATGGAGTTGCTGGTAGGTGTGAAGTGCTGATCCTAGTAGTCCAGTGCCTAATCACTGGGCTACCAGGGATTCTTGAAGTTTGTATGAAAAGAATCCAATCCAGCTGACACCAAGTTGATTCGGATTCATAATGACCCTTCCTCAGGTTTTTGAGGCTGTAATTCATTACCGGAATAGACTGTGCATTGTTCTTACATAGAGCAGCTGGTAGAGCCCAGCATCTGGCTTACCAGAGCAACTCCCTATGGATTAATTCACCAGAGTACCCTCTGAAGCTCACACATACACATATAATTAGCCACCTCATTGGTACCACCATTCACCTGCCTAACAAAACCTCATTGGCACCACCAGTGCCAGTCACAAGAACAAGGGTGGCCCTTCTGCAAAGACAACTTTGGCTGACATTTTTATTTCTTTTTACCCTTTAGCACTGAATTAGGTATTTAATTCAAACTGATTTCAGTGGTTCCTGTTTTTTACTGACTTATAGCTGACCCAACCAGTGGATTTTGAGATACAGTAAATTTTATGGGAGGAGAGTATCTAATTTCTCCCATGGAATGTCTGGTAGATTTGAACTGTGAGCCTTTGGGTTGGTAATCCTTACCACTTAGCCATCAGAGCTCACTGATTTCAGTGGTTACAAAAGTATTAGAAATAAGATGTTAATTGGATAAAGGCTGGAAGATTCTACCCTATTTTATGCATCATCAGTGGGAAGTTGGAAACAGCACATTCTGGTTAACTATAAAGGACTTGTGAACCGTCAGAGCTGGTTGGTGTTGGAGAGGCAACCTCATGACAGTCAGCTCTGTGCTTGGGGAGTGGAAAGGGTGGTGAGGTGTCCACACAGAGCACTCCAGAAGGAATGCTGGACTCCAAAACCAGAAGTTGTGGGGTAAGAACAGCTGGGAAACCCTTCCATGGTCCAGCCGAAGTGTCAGTGCTTCCTATGCGCCTGGTTCTTTCATCCCCATGATCTCAATAAGAATGATTGCATCACTCCTGTTTTTTATGGCTGAGTACATTACACTGAAGTGAAATACAGTGACCCGGTCCAAGATCCACAGCTCACCAGGGAAAAAGAAGGCTTGGTAATCTGCTTCTGAAAAAGGGGACCATGGAAAACCCTTTCATGTCTAGTTCTACTTTGACTGTGGATTTCTGGGCAATGGAAGTTTCTAGCTTTAATGATCTTGCTGAGGAGGCTTCAAAGTGAAGAGGCCTGTAGATGCTGAGGGACAGAGCTTACAGTGCAGTGATCCCTACCTAGCACGTGCCCTGCCCCTGTGATGGACATAAAATTCTCGAGAATGTTCCACATGGGCTAAGAGTGACACAAGGAGGTAAATACATGGCTTTACTCTACAGAAGACCTGGATATGTGTGTTTGTGGAGCATCAGTCAGATCACGGAATGGAAACAGTCAAGAGAACTTCTTTCAAAAAAGCTAGCAGCAGGTGATTATTCCAAGATGTTCACATTTTACCCTTAAAGGTAGATTTTTTTAAAAAAGTTACAGGCGGCTGAAGAGTATTAAACAGGTAACTTAATAGAGGGGCACCATTCTTTTTAATTATGAAGCTTTTTATTTTCCTCTGTCAGTTCTGTTAATAAGCTCGTCGGCTGGAACTGATTAATGAAAGGCTTGGAAAAAATTTTACTACCTGGAATAACATTTTTACACATTAGCATTTTAGTTTTCCCCCTACAGTATTATGAATCAAATGTAATATGGATTCTGTGCTTAAAAATTAGGACACAATTCAAAATATTACTTCAGGATGACTTCATCCGCATACGTGAATGCACTAATCTTACGGGTGAAGTCTGGGGCCCAGTGGCGGCTAACTCTATACAGTAATCTCTTAAAGACAGGAAAGAGGATGTTCTTTGCAACCTATGGGAGCTACAGGGAAGTTAAAGGAAGAATTCTGGCTGGAGCTTAAGGCAGAAGACTGGCTTGTAAGGGCTTTCCTTCAGCCAGTAAATCAAAATCATGTGCTAAGCACTTTATTGCATGCAGAACATCTAACCAAGAATTGTAGAGTATGAAGAAATGAGAAAACAGAGGTTGACTCTCAAGGAGCTTTTACTATTAAAAAGGTCAGCGAGAGGAAATTATTATGCAGTACACACACAAACACATGTGAGCAAAACTAACATTTACAAGAAGCTATAATTGAACTCCTAGCTATAAATGGAGCCCTGACTACAGCTCCAACCAGACTCAGCTCAAAACAGATTCTTGATAAATGGGTGCTGAACAAATGAATGAGTAAGTCGATGCATATGATGTTTTATTGTGCTTTGCTTTATTGCACTTCACTGATTCTGCATTTCTTACAAATTGAATGAAGGTCTGTGGTAAAACTTGGGTAGAGCAAGTCTACTGGTGCCATTTTTCCAACACCACATGCTTATTTCATGTCTCTGGGTCACAGTTTGGTAATTCTCAAGATTTTTCACATTTTTATATGGCATACTTCTTGATATTGAGCTTCAATCCATATTGAAGACTACAGTCCTTGATCTTCTGCAGCAAGCGTTTCAGGTCCACCTCAGTTTCAGCAAGCAAGGTTGTGTCATCAGCACATAATGCAAATTGTTGATGAGTCTTCCTCCAATCCTGATGCCAAATTCCTCCTCATAAAGCCCTGCCTCCTGAATGATCTGTTCTGCATGTATATTGAAAAGGTATGGAGACAGGATGCATCCCTGACACACTCCCTTCCTGATTTTGAACCATTTCCCTGCTCAGTTCTGAGCACTGCTTCTTGGTCCAAGTACAGGTTTTACATATGCATAATCAAGTGTTCTAGGATTCCCATTCTTCTCAAGGTTAACCACAATTTGTTGTGATCCACACAGTCAAATGCCTTTGCGCAGTCAATGAAGCACAGATAGGTATCCCTCTGGGACTCTTTGCTTTCTGCCAAGATCCATCTGACTTTGGCAATAATGTCTCTAGCCAACATCAAGAAGACAAAGATTCTCACCACTGGGCTAACTGGCAGCACCATGATGGAAGGAGAAGAGACTGAGGTTGTTAACAGTTATAGTTTGCTCGGCTCCACAATCAACACTCTTGGGGATTGCAATCTGGAAATCAAAAGACAAACAGCATTGCATAAATCTGCTGTCAGGGACCTTTCCAGAGTACTGAGAAGCAACAATGTCAGTTTAGAGACTAACATGCACTTGATCCAGACCATGCAAATGGTCTTTTCAGTTATTTGCTATGCATCAGAATGCTGGACAATGAGTAAGGATAAGAGAAGAATTAATGCTTTTGAGTTGTGGTGCTGGAGAAGAGTGTTGAACATACCGTGGACTGACAAGAAAACAAATAGGTCTGTCTTGGAGAAAGGGAAGCCAAGTTTCTCCTTGGAGGCTAGGGTTTTGAAACTCTGTCTCACAAACTTTGGGCATGTGGCCAAGAGGGATTGATCTTTGGAGAAGGACATCATGCTCAGAAGGGTGGAGGGACAGTGCAGGAGAGAAAGAAGCCGGATGAGATAGATTGATACAGTAACTGGGGCAATGGAGGTAAGTGTGTTGGAGTCAGTGAGACTGGCTCAGGGCAGGGCAGGCTTCAGAGCTGTCATAGGCAACTCAACAGCACACAACAACAACAATAACAACATGGCACACTTATTAGACTGCTGAAACCCACTACCATCAAGCTGATTCTGATTAATGGTGACTCTCCACTGAATTTCTGAGGTGATAAATACTTTTTTCTGATATTAATTTCTAAAATCTGAAGATGTTTTCATGAGGAATAATACTGATGCATATAGCCTCCGGGTCCAAATAAACCAACGTCCTCATATTCTTTTTAATATAAAAGCAGGTCAACATAAATTTTCCCATATTAAAACAAAACTCTAAAACAGTAGAACAGGTCAAACTAACAAAACATATTGCCATCAAATCTGAACTGAGTCATAGCTGGGCCTCTAGTATGTCCTCTGAGGCTATACATTTTATGGGATGGGGCTGCCCATCATTCTCCCACGGAGAAACGGGTGGATCTGAAGCACATGCTTTTGGGTTGGCAGGTAGTTCAAATAGTCCTAAGGAGAAATAAATTAAAAGAAGTCCTTTTTAAAAAAAAAATTTAAGATTTACTGAGAATTCAGTAGTTTGATTTTTATTCGATAGGTGTTACAGCATTTCTGGTTTTGCCCAGTGCCCTCAAGTAAACTTCTATCCACAGTGACTCTTTACAGGACACACAGAGTTACTGGGCTAGTTTGACCCACCAGACAACCTCTCAGCATCCAAATACTTAAGTGCTGTGCAACTATGGATCACCGGTTGATAGCTACTGCCTAGTTTTATGCTTAAAGCTGGTAATGTACCTTTCCCCAGCAGAATGTTAAAAGGAAGAATAAGACATACAGGCCAGGTACATGGACTGTCCATTTTCCTGGGCAGTGTTCATCTGTGCGATGGCAGAATTATCTTTTAAGATCAACAACTGGTGTACAATGAGATGTTCACTAACGCTAAACCTTGTTTTCTTATCTAAAGTAATCCATGTAGTGCAAGAATCAGTAAACTCTAGTAGCCAAATCTGATGTATCACCTGTTTTTGTGAATTAAATTTTAACTGGCAACCAGTCATGGGGTTTTGCCCTACCACAGCGGAGATCAGTAGTTATGACAGGGATCACATGGTTTAAAAAGTATAAAAAGTACATACTATTTAATCCTTTATTGGAAGAGTTTGCGAACCCCTTCACCTAAACATACTGCTGTTTTTTTCCTAGAAATTTAAACAAGAGGACACACTGTCATGATCATCTTCACTATCACACCACCGCCACCATCACTATTACTACAACCATCATTCTGATCATCACAGCCACTACCATCATCTCCATCACTGCCCATCATCACCCTCATTACCTCATCCATCATCAGCACCACCACCATCATACCATCACCCTTATCACCATCATGATCACCTTCAATAGCACCACCATTCTCATCATCACTGCCACCACCATCATCTCCATCACTACACATCATCACCATCATTACCGCCACCATCATACCACCACCCTTATCACCATCACCACCACCTTCACTACCACCACCATTCTCATCATCACTGCCACCACCACCATCTCCATCATTACGCATCATCACCATCATTACCACGTCCATCATCACTGCCACCACCATCATACCACCGCCCTTATCGTCATCACCACCACCTCCACTACCACCAGCATTAGCACCATAACTACTCCCACTATTGCCCTCACCATCTGTTTCCCACTCCAGCATGCATAGCTACAGAAATTCTTTTCTCTGTTCTTACAACCTGAGCTTAATATGATATTTGTGGGCAAACACCATGACTAGTCTATTTTCTATCTCTAGTATTTCTGATTTCACAAATTATACAGAAAGAGACTGATAAAAGTGAGAAAGGGAGTTATGCTCTGGCCACTTCAGAACCAATGTGCACCTGTATGAAAAACAGCTGTCCTCCTTTTCTTTTAGTATAAACTCTACAAATTTGATTCAACAGGTAATCAGAAGGAGAACCCTCTCACCTCAGTTATTAGTATTTTATAGACTATATTCTCCAAAGCAATAAAATTATAAATTAAGAGCATAAATACAAGCAAAAGCTCAACCATTTCACATTCAAATACTAAAGGGATCCAGGCCATAGTCATTCTAGTTACTTGTTATGTATATGAGACCTGGGCAATGAATAAAGATGACAGAAAAAGAACTAACGTCTTTGAGCTGTGGAGTTGTAGAAGAGCACTGAACACCCCATGGACAGCCAAGCAAATGAACAGATATGTCTTGGGAAGGGTGAAGCCAGAGTACTCTTTGGAGGCAAAAATGATGAGGCTTTGCCTCACATACTTTGGAATGTTGCTAGGAGGTGCTATTCCTTGGAGAGGGAAATGATGTTGGGCAGGGTAGGGGTTGGTGAGGGACAGGAAACCCCTCAACTAGGTGTATTGATAAGGTGACTGCTGTAATAGGCTCTTGTGTGTCAGGAAGTGTGAGGATGGTGCAGGATAGAACTGGGTTCAGACCTTTTGTTTATAGGGTTGCTATTAGTCGTGCTCAACTTGATGACACCTAACAACAACAACAACATCTATCAACTTATGACAATTTGTAAAAAAGTCTTAAATAATGTGAGTTAAAGGTTAAATTAAAATGACACATCACACTTTCAGTTACTTAGAATAGTGTTCCTCTATTGATGGTCCTCAAGATCCTTTCTTAGTATCTTTGAGATAAAACCTATTTTCACAATAACACTATGAAGTTATTTCTCTTTTTCTCTCTCATTTCATGAGTATAAAGTGTGCAAAAAGCTTACTGATATAATTTTAGATTCCTTATTACAAATAGCCTTTAAGAAACTTCCACTTCTCTATTTTTGTACAGTATTAAAGAATATCTCAGAAGCTACAACTACATTTCAGTTTCTGACTACATATCTATGTGATGCTATCTTTCTTCATTTATGTCAACCAGAATAATCTAGTGCAACAGAATGAGAATGAGATATGAGAATTCAACAGAAGTTCTATGAAGAAAATTGTAAAGTTTAAAAACAATGCTACCCTTCTTGATTTTTTTGGAAGAAACAGTTTTTGTTTTTTTCACAAAACCAGTTATTTTTTAAATTTTAAATTGAGTTTAATAAAAGTATACAGAGACTTTGTTTTTCCATTAATTTATTGTTGAACTTTTCTTCCTGACCACACCTCCCCCCAATTTGCTTTTCTCTTTGAAAAGTAAAAGAAAAATTTCTTTCATTGTTATTCAATTCCTCCCTCCATGTCCACTCCACTATACTATGTTCTTTCTGGACCCCTGTCATAACAATAATATATAAAAACCAGTTATTATATAACAAAAGCTAAATAAATGTTTACACATAGAATCACTGTAGTAGTTACCATTAACTAGAAGGAAACGATGAGTTATAATTCTCTAGTTATCAGAGATAATAACAGAAAGGGGAGTATAATATTTATTATTCTTAATGATAATAACTACTAAAGACGAAAAAAGGGACTGCTGGTGGTCTAGTTATAAAAAGCTGTGCTGTGATCCCAAAGGCATGGAGTTCAAATTTACCACCTGCACATTGCATAGGGCCACTGTTATAAAACGGGACTGACTGACATCAGGGTAGAGGGAAGACAGAAAAGGAGGAGGAATGAGTTATACTGCATCAAAACAGATGAGAGAGAACTGTTTAAAAGGGATATATGATTGGGTATTATTGTCATGACAGGAGTCCAGAATGAAGGCTGCATAGTGGAGTGGACTTGGGGGGTGGGATTGCATAACAATGAGAGTTTTTCTTTTACTTTTCAAGGAGAAGAATGAATTGGGGGGGAGGGATTGGTCAGGGAGAAAAGTGCAACAATGAATGACTGGAAACCCTAAGTCTCTGTAAACTTTCATTAAAATTAATTAAAAAAAAAAAAGAACGATGTACAATTCCTTCCACTGCTAAAAACCTGCTGGAGAGTGAGGTAGTGGTCAATTCTGGCTCAAAGGTAAAAATCAACCATCTTCAGATGAATGAAGGGAAAGATAATATGGAATGAACAGATGATAAGATATTGTGGCTGGTGTAACAATGCTATGGAACAAAATGTACATAAATGAGTGACCGAAAAAAACAATATGCTTTGTAAACTTCCACTCAAATCACAAGAAAAAGGGGATAAAACTGTTATAACCAGTTTATGGTTATTTAAAGTTGAGTTACTAAATTTTTTTATATCCATTTTAATTTTGAATACTATAAACATCAGCACATGTAACTCATATAAATAAAAGTGTTTTAAAGTTTTCAATAATTTTAAAAAAAATTTAAAGGGGTCTTGAGACCAAATTATTAGAGAACTATTAACTTAGGGAAAAAAATGAAACAACTAAAACACAAAAGTGCCAGACTGAATTTATGAGATGTATGTGACTATTTGCCTCTCCTCACTGGAAGAAAGAACAATGAAGAAATGGAAAGATTGAAGGAAAAAAAATTAGTCCATGAAGCTAATGTATCAAAGGAGCACAGCCTGTACCACCCTGAGACCTGAAGAACTAGATGGTGCCCATTTACCACTACCCACCGCTCTGATTAGGACCTCGGAAGGTCCTGGGCAGAATGAGAGACAAATGTAGAACAAAATTCAAAACAATAAAAAAGATCAGACTTAACAATCTGAGCCTGATGTAACCCCTAGGATGTTGGCCCTCACACATCTTTCAAACCCAGAACTGAATTCAGCCCTGGGAATCACTTTGTGGTCAGACAACAGACAAGCCCGTAACATGAACAGCAACACCCCTGAGGGGTTCTTCAGAACAATTACCATCCAAACCAAAAGAGCAGCGTTTGTCTCAAGACAGCAGTAAGAAGGCAGGTTGGGTAGAGAAAGAAGGCTGAATGGATACAGGGAATTCAAGGTGGAATTGGGTGGAGTGTTTTACAAGGAGGGGATGGCAGCTAATGCTTATGAAGCAAAATGTGTATATATTGTTGAATAGAAACTAACTTTCCCCATAAAATTTCACCCCAACAATGAAACATATAAAAAGGAAGAGAAGAAGCAAGAGAAACAAGGATTTATGAGGTTGAGGCCAAAGGAAAAAAATATAACTTGAAATGCTTTCATTTTATTTTTAAAGATGAATATCAAGGCAAAAAAAATCTTATAACAGAAGTTTATGGATTCCATAAAAGAAAAAAACATTTTCATTAGGACATGACAGCTGGTTCTCCAGGAAATACATATTATTAAAATAAGCAGGTCTAATAAAGACCTAAAGTATGTCTGATGCAAGCCATGCAGTTCGCATCATCTCATATGTACATGAAAGCTGGATAAATAATATGGAAGACTGAAGAAACCTTTGAATTGTGGTGTTGGTCCCAAGTATAACTGTCCTGGAAGACACACTGAAGGCTTCTCAGCAGCAGGAATGGAGATGCCCTGTGTCATTTGGGACATGTTACCAGGAAGTTCCAGTTCCTGGAGAATGACATTATGCTTGATAAAACAGAGGCACATCACAAAAAGAACCTCAACAGAGTTGACTGACACAATGGCAGCAACACTGGGCTCAGATAGAACAATTACGGGCATAGTGGAGGGCCAGGCAGTGTGTCAGCTGTACACAGGATTGCTATCAGTAAAAACTAATGAGACAGCACCTAATAAAAACACCAGCAATGTAGGGGAAAAAACAATAAAGCCTAAATAAAATTGCATATGACTGAAACTTGGAAGCAGGAGTGGCATCCACTTCTGTAATAGCTTGCCTCCAGAAACCCTATGAACCTGGAGAGAGGATGAAAGACACACAGGTGTTGAGGACTCTCCTTCATAGGGTTGCTATGAGTTGCCTGCGACTCTACAGCACTTAACAACAACAACAACAACAACATCATGACTGAAAAAAGAAACCAGTCAGGTAGATAAATCTTAAGTGGATTCTAAAGACTTAGCAATTTGATAGAGTCTTGTGTACCTTCCAAGACGATGGCCCTTACAGACACTTCAAACCCCTGGGAACTGCCTTATGGTCTAATAACAGATAAGTCTATAAGGTGAACAGCAGCACCCACGAGGGACTCTTCAGAACAATTAGCCATGGAAGACCAAAGGACCAGCATTTGTCTCAAGACAAAGTTAAGAAGGCAGAGTTTTCTTCAAAAACGGTAATTGAAAATTTCATGAGAAGAGAATATTAAAGAACAATTTATTCAAATGACTTACAATGAGCAAGAAAACATGACAGACTAATAGTAATAGGATGAGTTTGAAAAGTTATAAAAAAATCCATGCTTTTTATTGATGAGTTTCTTCTAAAATTAAAAGGAACAGCTAATTAGATAAGCTTTCTCAGAGTCTACAAAAATTGGGATGTTAACGGAACCAAAACCTCAGAGAAGTAGCATAAAATAAAAGAAACAGGCCAATCTCACCTAAGAATATAAATTTTAAGAACTTTAAGAACTAAGAAATGGCACTGTACAGAACATTTAAAGAATTACTGTACAAGATGAAGCAGGCTGCATTCCAGGAATGTATAGATGATTTAATACTAGGAAATTTTGGGGGGAAAAGAAGTTAAACAGATGCCAAAATGGCTTTTAGAATTTATCATGGGAAAAAATTTACAAATTAGAAACAGATTATCTCAACCTGATAGTGAACATATACTCATGTATTCATTTAAATATTTGTTGAACATACTACCATTTTTCTTTTTAATTTTTTTATATTTTTAGTGAAGGTTCACAAATAGATTGTTTTTCATCATTCTTTTTTTTAAAATAATTTTAATGAACATTTACAGAGAATTTGGATTTCCATTCATTCATTCCTGCACTTCTCTCCCTGCCCAGCCCTCTCCCCCTGCCCCCCAGTTCGCTCCTCTCTTTCAAAAGTAAAAGAAAGACTCCTTCCCTGGTACACAATCCCCCCACACCCCTCTCACCGCCCCAAGTACATTCTACTATGCAACCTTAATTGTGGACTCTTGTGATAACCATCATATGCTATCATACATTGCTTTTAAATTATTCAGTCCCTCATCTGTTTCCATGCAGTATATACAATTTATCCAGTTTTTCTCAGTCTTACCCCCACCCTGATATCAGTCCCATTTTACAGTAGTGGCACCATGCAATATTTGTCCTTTTGTGAATGAGATATTTCACTCAGCTTAATGTCCTCCAGGCTCACCCATTTTGAATAATATTGAATGAGTTCCTTGTTTTTCAATGCAGCATAGTATTCCATTGTGTGAATATACCACAGCTTCTCTACCTATTCGCTTGTTGATGGGCACCTGGGTTGTTTCCAACTCCTTGCTATTGTGAACAGAGCTGTGATAAACATGGGTGTGCATATATCTGCGTGGATGTCAGTTATGGTCTCTTTGGGGTATATTCCCAGTAGTGGAATTGCTGGGTCAAATGGTATCTCTATTTGCAACTTTTTGAGAAAGCGCCACACCACCTTCCACAGTGGTTGCACCACATCATTCTTGCATACACATTTCCCTCCCTCCTCTTCCCCCAGCTCCCTTTTTAATGCTTGTCCTGTTCCAGGCTATTAATTGTCATATAAATAATTTCTAATAGTTCATTCCTTTCAATAGTCCTTTCTTTCAGTCATTCCAGTGTTGTATTCATTATCTAACTATTCTTTCCCTGGTCTCCTCTTGTCCTCATAAATAAATGTTACTTCTATTTCCAACCTTCTGAGGAAGTGCCAGGATGCCCTCTGTACATTTTACATTCCCTTCAGCAGTGTATGAGAGTTCCCATCTCTCCACATCTTCACCAGCATTTGCTGTTTGCTGTTTTGCTCCATCTTTTTTTTTATTAATTTCAATGAAAATTTAAAGAGACTTTGGATTTCCATTCATTCGTTGTTGCACTTTTCTCTCCTCCCAACCCTCTTCCACAGTACACTCCCCTCTTGGAAAAGTAAAAGAAAAATTCTTTCATTGTTTTACAGTCCCTCCCCCCAGGTCCACCCCACTATGCAGCCTTCACTCTGGACTCCCATCATGACAAAAATACCTAATCACATATCCCTTTTAAACAGTTTTCTCCCTCATCTGTTTCAATGCAGTATATATTATTGAACCGAACTTTCATTTTTGATGGTTAAAGAGGCAATCACATTTAGAGCTGAAAGAAGCCAAGCATGCTTTCTCTTACTTCTTAACAATTTCTTTAGAAGTTTTAATAAATGTAGTAAATATGTCTATTGGAAAGGAAGAAGCAATATTATGATTATGATTATTATTTTTAAACATTCAAAAATATTTAAAAAAGAATTTACACCCATTCACTCATTGCTGCCAAGTCAGAACTGACTGAGAGCTGACCCTTCTGTGAATTTGTTGTTGTTTTTTGATGCCGTCGAGTTGTAGACAACTCATAACGACCCTATGAATGAACAAACGGCCTGAACACTGTTCGTACATAGTTTCCGGAGGCAAGCCATTTCGGAAGTGGATGCTGCTCCTGCTTCCAGGCTTGATTTAGTCGGGAAGCTCTAGCCAACACTGTCCACCATAGGTGCCCATTACCACGATTGGCACATCCCAGTGAATTTAGGAGGCTGCAAATTGCATGGGAGGAGACTGCCTCTCCTTCTCCTGCAGAGCTAGAGCTGCTGGTGAATTTGAATTGAAAAGGCTGTACAGCCTTTGGGTTAAAGCAGCGGCTCCTTTACACCACACCACCAGAGCTCCCTTTCAACGTTTTAGCAAATTTAATTCCAAAATTTTCCTATACACCACTAGTTTTGATTTTTAAAAGTTATTTTCACTCTTCTCTCCCTCCCTTCCCATTGCTGTGAAGTGTTCAAAAATTGACTATTTGTAAACATTTCTTAGCTTTTTATAACAGCAATTTTATGCTCTATTGTCCTTTCATGACTGACTGATGTATGTCACTCAACATATTTTGCTTTAGATTCATCCATGTTGTGTAGTATTTCATGAAATCTTGATTAGTTTTTAGTGATGCATAAGAGGCCTAGGGAAGGGGAAAAGGCGGGGAGGGAGCTAATTGTGAAACAATAGATATTAAATAAAAGTGAACTAGGGAAAGGAGAAGGAAGTGAGGGAGGAAAATGTGCGACAATTAATGAATAAAAATCCAACTCTTCAAAAAAAAAGGAAAATCCAACATTTCGGTAAACTTTTGTTAAAATCACAATTAAAATAAAATATTTTATATTAAAAATAGTATGAATGTACCATAGCTGCTTTAGATATTCGCTCACTGATGGACACTTGTATTGCTTCCTATTCTTTGTAATTGAATTATCACCATTATTTTTAAATTATATGATTATATTCATTGAAAAACATAAGACTCTATTGCAAACTATTTATCATTTAAAAAAAGCTCAACAGCATGACCAGAGATAAATATTTAAAAATACCCATAACTTTTCTATATACTAGTAACAACAATTTTGAAAATAAAATGGGAACTGATCCCATTCTCCATTGTAACGTAATATAATTAAATACCTAAAACCAATCCTTATAAGAAATTAAGACAATTTATTCAAGAAATAACAACACTTTATAGAATGATATAAACTATTTGGATAAATGTGCTATTTTTACTACATTGATTCTTCACAAACTTTGATATTTACAGATCTTGGTATAATTCAATTTCAAGTATGATTGCCTTAGAGAGGCTTCCTGACCACCTAAGTCATATAGCACCTCTGCCCCTCCAGCTCACCCCATTCCCTCCACCTCTGTTTTATGTTTTTCATAGCAAGGAACTCCATCTAAAATGATCTTTTTGCTTTGTGTCTTCTGTCCATCTGTCCATTAGTATGTAAGTAGCATGAGGGCTTCTACCATGTTCCCTTGGACACTGAGATGTTCCCTGAATTGAGTATATACTAAGCAATATATATTTGAATTACTTGAACAAAAACACATGAAAAATCCAATCATTTGTATTTTCTTCAATGCCACAAAATTATTCCAAAAGCCATCTGGATTATAACAAAACTCAAAACCACCTACCTCATTGTTGCCAAGTCAGAACTTACTGATAGCTGACCCTTCAGTGGGTTTCCTAGACTATAAATTACATGGGAAGAGGTTTCCCAACTTTCTTCCTCAGCGTCTTTGGTGTATTTGAACTGTCGGAGAGGTATGCCCTGGGGTTAGCAGTACAACTCCCTGCGAACTCTACTACCTCGTGCTCCTGGAACACAACTGTAAAGCACTCCACTGCCAGTTGAAAGGCTGTTACGCTGAACCCACCAGCCACTCTGCAAGAGAAAGACTTGACAATTTGCTTCTGTAAAGATTACAGCCAGGGAACCCATGGGCATTTCTACTCTGTCACATGGGACTACAGTGAGCCAGAATAGGTTTGACAGCACACAACAACAGATTACTTAAAAATGCTATAAAAGAGAACGAAAAGAGAGACACATATGAAAGCATTTCAAAGCTACAAAAACAGATTCTTTTAAAAGGCTATAAAAAAGAAGGAAAAGAGAGACAAATATTAAAACATTTTAAAGCTACAATAGTCAAGACACTGTGTGTGGTACAGAAATTACTTGACAAACCAGTAGAATAGAAAAAAAACTCTCACCAGACCTGAGAAGTAGGAGAATTTAGTATATTCAAAATATTTGGATGAACGTAAGAGAAAAACCTAGACTTTTATTTATACCTCAAGTTAAGTGTTGAAAGTGTTCAGCAAAACTAAGGAATGCCAGATTCTGAGCGCCTATTGTACTATTCCAGTTGTGTACCAATGAGGGAGTTTTTCTTTTGCTTTTCAAGGAGAGGAGCAAACGGGGGGGGGGCAGTTTGTGCGGGGAGAAGGGTGCAACAATGAATGAATGGAATTCCAAAATCTCTGTAGATGTTCATTGAAATGAAAAATAAACAAACTAAATTAATAAAAAAAAAAGTTCAAACCACAATGGTCAAAGTGAATTTACAATTTCATGTCAGGATACTATTTACTCTGGGGAGTTTAAGGAAGCCAGCATTCACATCAGATGGTGAACATCTTAAAGTCGCCCAATCCTCATTCCTAGCCCAAACCTTAAACGTAAGTATTGATCAACTTCCGGTCACATTTATGAAGCTCTTGGATACACGTTAAGCCCCTGAGGAGAATGAATGAAGACTGCATTTATTGGACACAAACAATAAATCCAAACAGCTCTTTTGATGTAGTTCAGTTCTAGGTCAATAATACTAAGACTATGACATAAAACTTTGATCCCACTATTGGCTTGGTGCAGCTGGAAAAAGCCTTTTGTTTTTGGAAAGGTACTCGCTGTCTATTTAAAAAGGTCTTTTATTTTTTAAAAACTTTTTTATTTTACTATCTTTTGCATGTACCGTCAAATGGGATCTGACCTGGTACAGGAGGAGATTGCCCCTCCTTCTCCAGCAGAGCATCTTGTGGATTCAAACTGTGTACCTCGGGGATTGCAGTGCAGCTTCTTGCCAGTAGGCCACCAGAGCTCCCTTAAATAAAAGGTCTTTTTAAAGTATTCAAAAGCAAAGATGCCATGAGGAGCTCTAAGGGACATCTGACCCATGATGTGGTGTTTTCAATTGCCTCCTATGAATGTGAAAGCAAGACAATGAATAAAAAATTCAAAACAGAATTGATGTCTTTCAGTTATGGTGCTGACAAAGACTACTGAATATACCATGGACTTCCAGAAAAAGAAAATAGATCCATAGCTGAAGAAGAGCAGTCAGAACACTTCTTAGACACTAGGATGGTAATATTCAGCCTAACGTACACTGGACATGTTTTCAGGAGGAACCAGCCCCTAAAGAAGAACATCATGCTTGGTAAAGTAGAGTCAGTGAAATGAACACAGATTCTCAACAAAATGAACCTGCAGAGTGCCTGCAACAATGGGGTCAAACACAGCAACGGTGTGAAAAACACAGCAATGGTGTGAAGATAGGCAGGATGGGGAAATGTTTCATTCTGTTGGCTGCTAGGAGTCAGACTCAATTTGATGGTATCTGATAACAATAATCTGTCTAAGGACACAGATTAAAATAGTAATAACATTCATTGAATGAGCATCTTGTGCCAAATGCCATGCTAAGTGCTTTACCAGCATTATTAGTATTTTACCAGTATTTTCCAATTGCCTAATATACATGTAGACGCTGGACAAAGAATAATAAAGGCCTAAAAAGAATAAGAAAGATCAAAGAAGAATTGATGCCTTTGAATGATGGTACTGGAATTATTGATCTTTCAGATAAATAATACAGGCTATTGTTGTGTGTTGTTGATTCGGAATGAACCCATAGCTGACCCTCCAGTGGGTTTTCAGAGGCAAGCAACTGTACCGGAGGAGACTGTTTATCTTTCTTCTGTGAAGCAACTGGTGGATTCAAACTGTGTACTTTCGGGTTGGTAGTGCAATTCCTTACCATTAAGCCACCCAGAGTCAGAAAGTCACATTGTCCAGAGTCAGAAAGTCATACTGTCTGTCATATTGAGATGTTTAAGGCCACTGGGCCAATTGGCAGCATCAGGATGGATGGTGAAGAGATTGAGATTGTTCACAGCTTTAGTTTGCTTGGCTCCACAGTCAACACTCTCGGCACTAGTAGCCAGGAAATTAAAAGCCTTATTGCGATGGGAAAGTCTGCTGTTAGGGACCTCTCCAAAGTACTGAAGAGCAATGGTGTCTCTCTGGAGACTAAGGTGCATCTGATACAGGCCATGGTTTTTGCAATCACTTGTTATGCATCAGAGAGTTGGACAATGACTAAGGAGGACAGAAGGAGAATTGATGCCTTTGAGCTGTGGTGCTGGAGAAGAGTATTGAGAGTACCATGGACTGCTAGCAAAACAAAGAGATTCATCCTGGAAAGGGTCAAACCGGGTGGCTCCTTGGAGGCAAGGATTCTGAGGCTCCGTCTAACATACTTTGGACATGTTGTAAGGAGGGACCAGTCCTTGGAGAGGGACATCATGCTTAGGAGGGTGGAGGGACAGCACAGGAGGGGAAGGCCCTCTATGAGGTGGATTGATTCAGTGACTGGGTTAATTGGGATGGATGTATTGGAGACAAAGCGATTGGCACAGGACAGAGCAGAGTTTAGGGCTGTTGTACATAGGGTTGCTATGAGTCGCAAACAACTCAACGGCACATAACAACAACAGGAACAAGGCTTTGTACTATATCAGGTGTTTTTAACAGTGAAACTTGTAACTACTGCTTATCTTGAAAATTTAAAGCCAGTGTTAACTGCATATACTTTCAAAAAGTAAAGATGAGGCAGATAACAATGTGGAATATTCACTTACGAATTTTTGGACTGATGTAAAGAGGGTCCAAAGGAACCAGCCAATTTGGCAACAACTAATAACAACAGGAAATCTCAAGTCAATGGATTAGACTCTTTTTACTTTGATAAACAATTTCTACATAACTAATAAAAAGTTATTCTAAGAGTAATACTGGTATTCTTGGAGACACATTCTATAAGACATATGTTTTGTTAAGGATGATTCAAAGGAGAGGAATTAAATAAATGTCAGTAGGGTGTATATTGCCCAGTGAGAACCTGGGATTATGGTCAGCTCATTTCCATGGGTCTAGTCCTCAATAATTGTTCAGCTTTGGTGTTTTCAGAACTTTTCACCAGGAAGGAAAGCCAGAGTTAGGTTTGAAAGAGCCACCTTAGGAATAAGCAATGGACCTTCTTGTTAGTGAACCCAGGTGCCATTTTTAGGATTGTGTGTTAGTCTGCTTGGGTCCACTGTTGCAGTCACCGGGTATTCTGAGGGCTTCCAGCCAAAGCTTTTAGTAATCTCACCAGACACAAGTTAGTAGTGATCCACAGTCTTAAGTCTTGTTCTGGAAGTTCCACTGAAACCTATCCACCATAGAGGACGTTTGCTGGTGTTTGAAATACTAGTAGCTTCGGGCATCAGAGCAACATGCAATTCACCGCAGTATGACAAACTGATAGACAAGTGGATGGACCCGGCTCTGCTCAGATACAATTACGCCTTTTCTTTGAACCTTGTCTCTTTTTAGAAGTTAAGAACAATCACTCAAATAGCAAAATTCTGAACTGAACTATCCTTTTTTACTCTCCTTTATTTAGATCACCTAAAATTGCAAAAGCAGTTTACCCTTCTACTAGATAGCAATATTTTGGTGAGTGTTGTTTTCGCATATACTATTATGAATTTATGATTGCATTTATAGGTTGAAACCACACATAATTCAAAACTTTAACTTTCAATTAGGGTTAGTTTATTGCTTCAAATCATTGACGTCACTGGTATACCAATGCCATCTTTAAAAAAATATTTTTGTTGTTGTTGTGTTTTTTTCCCATCTTTTTTTAAAAAATAATTTTAATGAGCATTTACAGAGATTGTGGACTTCCATTCATTCGTCAATGCCATTTAAAAAAATTTTTTTAAAATTTTATTATTTTTGTGTGAGTGTTCCGTCAAATCAGATCTGACTGGTACAGGAGGAGACTGTCCCTCCTTCCCCGGCAGAGCACCTGGTGGATTCGAACCGTGTGCCTCTGGGATTGTAGTTGCAGCTCCTTACGACTAGGCCACCAGAGCTCCCCTGCCAATGCCAATTTTTAAGAAATAATTTTCTCTCCCTTCTTCCTTCTCTTCCTTCTTGCCACTTCTCTTTCATTAACTCAATTTTATTTACTAAATGTGGTTCCAACCTTAGATGGCTCTTCTTAGGTCTTAGCTTGCATTAATTCCCTAAAGTGCAGCTCAGTGATCTAAGACCGTGGGGGGAAAAAGCCAGACTTGGATTCAAAGAGGAGAGGCTTAGAGACACTTGAAAGCAAGCTGGGAATGGATGTCTTTGGGGAGAGCACTACCCAAAGGGGATGCACAGGTAATGGATTCTGAGCTGTTACCCTAATCCAGGTAGGAGACCTGGGAATGATTAGCCATCCTCCCAAGATGCTGTCTGGAAGAACGATGGCTGCAAGATAATCTTTTTCTTCCTGGAGGGACAGGGAAGTCAAATCACTTCCATAAACATTTCAAGACTCCTCCTGCTCAACAACTGTTTCCTGCATTTGAAGAAAAAAGCATCTCACTAGGTGTCCAAAAGCAGGTGGGTGTGCTTGGCACAGCTATAAGACTGATGATACAATTAAGACCAAAAATAAAGCACAGTTTAGCAACCTTCCTCAAAAGTTAAAGCTTGTCTGAGCATTCACAGGCAAAATGTACCTTCCATTTCCAGGGCAACCAGGTATTAACTGCAAAGTGGACAACGAGAAACAACAGTGAGCCTAACAAAAAGGGGTGGGATGGACTTGACTTCATGTCACACCAGCAGAACTGAAAGCTTTTCCAGGCTGATAGGCGAGGAAAGGGAAAAGCGTACCCCATGTAAACAAATGTAAGGACATCCCAGCACGTTCTTAAATCAAAGGGGAACATACCATCAAGACACCAGGTGGAAAGTCTGTAATGCAAAATTAAGTCCAGGAGTGCCGAGACTAACCCCAGGGGCTTTCCAAATCACAGTACTGAGGCAAGGGTTCTCTGGTGAGGGCTCTTTTACAAAGCTTTGGTTTTGGTAAGAATCATGAAAGCTTGCTGCGGAAGCTTATGTGAGAACTGTGCTCGAATCAAACAACAACAACCTCTCAGTAATCATCTTCTCTCATCTAAAAGTGTAGTCTCGGTGAGGAACATCCCTCCAAGGTGCAGTCTGTAGTTTGTGTCCTGGGGTGCTACCTGCTCACAGGGGTCTGAGGAGGGCCACAAAACCCACCTCAGCATCTTGTCCTGACACCCACACCACATTGTTGGCATGTGTCATATTGCCTGCTCAAATCATTGCTATTTCTCCAGCTGTCCTGCTCTGTTTAAGAGTTAGATACTCTTTCAGAAGTTAATTTCAGAAGAAAGTTTCTGACGCAGATGGTGAATTTCCAGTGAAGAAGCCAGAACTACAATATGGCAATGTGGTCCATGGAGGGTTCTCAGAGTCAAGGTATTGTAATCAAGTTAGCGATAATAGCTGGGGAGCAATGGGTAAGACAGGAAGGCTGCAAGTAATCAAGTGTAATTTTTTTCCTGGGGACCTGCCTTAATTGTAGTTCAGCTACCTCAGTACTATGCAAGTTCCAAGCACATGGCTTGATACTGGAGAGAAGGAATGTCTAAAGCTGGACTGTGTGTCTTCAAAGATTTCACTAGGGGAGAGAGAGCACACACATGCAATCTGATAAATTACAATAAAACATGCTATGTGCCAAACTGGAGAGATGATCAAAGTCCTCAGAGGATCCAATGGAAAAATCCACTAACACTCTTTGCCTTTCTTTCTTTTTCAGTCTTTTGTTTATTCTTCTGCCATGTATTAAGAAAGTAAGCAAAGACTTTGAGTGCCAGAAAGGTGTTTTAAGCTGGAACTTCTTTAGCAGGGGATGTTTCACAGCTGTTGAGAAAGAAGCAACTCAGGGGATCAGGCGGACAAATAGAGTGAAGTACTGAAGATTAATTGAGGGAGCGGAGTTGGGTTGAAAGCTAAGAATTCAATAGCTTCTTAGTTATTATTATTTTTTTACAACACCACTCTGAACTAAGTGACCTAAAGAATGAGTTACTGGCTTGGAAGCTTAGGACCACAGTCTCAGGGAACAGATAAGTCGATAGCATAACGTAGTTCATAAAAACAATGTATTGTAGTCTGGTGTAATGAGTAGTCCATTGGGATTTTAAAAGCCAGTGAACATTCTTAATCATAATTAGACACCCAGAGAGAATGAGTTTCTGGTTCTATGGACTTGGAACCATGGTCTAATGGAGCATCAGGGTCAACTGGCCTTAACATAATTGACAAAGACAATGTTTCCTGCATTTTACTTTGGTAGGTAGTGACTGGGGTCTGCAAAACTTGCCAGCAGCCATTTAAGTAAGCTAACAGGCCACTGTCAGTCTCTCCCTGTCTGAAATAAAATTGAGGGAAGAAAAGCAAAGATATATTGAAACAACTGTTGTTGTTGTTGTTATGTGCTGTCGAGTCACTTGGAACTCATAGTGACCTTATGTACAACAGCCCTCAACTCCACTCTGTCCTGTGCCAATCGCACTGTCTCTGACACTCCCATCCCAATTACCCCAGTCACTGAATCAATCCACCTCATAGAGGGCCTTCGCCTCCTACACTGTCTCTCCACCCTCCCAAGCATGATGTCCTTCTCCAAGTACCAGTCTCTCCTTACAACATGTCCAAAGTATGTTAGACGGAGCCTCAGAATCCTTGCCTCCAAGGAGCAGCCCAGTTTAACCCTTTCCAGGATGAATCTGTTTGTTTTCCTAGCAGACCATGGTACTCTCAATACTCTTCACCAGCACCACAGCTCAATACTCTTCACCAGCACCACAGCTCAATACTCTTCACCAGCACCACAGCTCAAACACATCAGTTCTCCTTCTATCCCCCTTGGTCATTGTCCAACTCTCTGATGCATAACAAGTGATTGCAAAGACCATGGCTTGTATCAGACGCACCTTAGTCTCCAGAGAGTGAAACAATTAGGCAAAGGATTAATGGGCTACTTGAACGTCAACTTCCATGACTCTGAAACCAGTAGAGTTAGAGGGTACTCTGCTATCACCACTGACCACCTCTAAAGGTCTCACAATAGAAGATGATGTATAAAGTTGGGGAAGTGTGGGGAAAACCCTCAAAAACCTGAAAAGGCCAGCCTCACTGTCCTGGAAGAGACTGGCTTTGAGATTATGCCCTTTAGTCATCTTGGAACCTGGAGCAAAACTCTCTTTGACTCAATTTTCAGCCAAACAATAGACAGGCTTAGGGAGCTCTGCAGCCTAGTGGCAAGAAGCTGGGCTACAATCCTGAAGGCATGCAGTTTGAATCCACCAGATGCTCTTGCCACTTCTCTTTCATTAACTCAATTTTAT
>NW_006399816.1:10710134-10727063 GCF_000299155.1 Elephantulus edwardii
TATTGGTCTCTCTGTCTAGAAAAAAGATGGGTGGAGAAAACCCCAAAACAATTAGACTAAAGGTCGAATAGACCACATGAATGACAGCTCTCATTAACTTGAGATCAGAAGAACTAGATGGTGCCAAACTATGACTACAGGACACTCTGATTGAAATCACAGAATGTCTTGGACATAATATGAAAAAAAAAATGTAGAACAAAATTAAAAATCATGAGAAAGTGCAGACTTAGTGGTCTGACAGTTTTGTTGTTATTAGGTGCCATTTAGTTAACTCTGACTCATAAAGACCTCATGAACAACAGATCAGAACTTTGCCCTATTCTGAAATGTTTGGTAAAAGCCTTGATGACCCTTAGACAGCCTGTAGACCTGTAACTGAACCCACCCCAAGGTGGGTTGCACCTTGCAGCCTAATAACAAATAAGGCCAATAAAGGGAACAGTAACACTTGTAAGAAACATATTCCTCAAAACAATTATTGCAGTTGTTATGGATTGTTGAGTTGGAACCAACTCATACCTAACCCTCCAGTAGGTTTCTAGGTGTTAAAGTGTATGAGAAGAGATTGCCTATCTTTCTGCCATGGAGCAGCTGGTGGATTAGAATCTCCTGCTTTTGGGTTTGCAGTGCATCTCCTTATCACTAAGACATCACTCAACAAATTCAAAAAAGTATCATTTACCCCCTCAAAAAGTTCAGAATACAGTCAAGAAAGAGGGATACCAAGTCAAGAAAGAACAATGAAGGAAATAATTGAGAAGAATACTGTTACAGTTATTGAAATAAATGGTATATACATTTTTGAATAAACTAATTTGTTCTGTAAACTTTCACCCCAACTACAATAACAAAATAAAATAGAAATGACCCCTAAAACTTGGCCACCAAAACGGATGTTAATGATCTCAAAAAATGAGGGATTTATCAACCTTAGCCCTAACGACAGTTGGGCCAAATGTTTACAATGGGGGTGCCAGCTTGGAAAAGTCAGCAAAAGAGAGGAACACCTTCAGTGAAATGATTGACACAGTGACTACCTCAATAGGCTTAAGTACACTGGAAATGATGAGAATAGCACAGGATAAGACAGGGATCAAATCAGACCCTTGCTCATAGAGCTGCTTTGAGTTGTATTTGACTCAACAGCACCTAACAAGAACAACCACCATCTGTGCATTGGAAGAAGTTTAGCAGCATCTCTGGTTTCCATATACAAGATGTTAGTAAAACTCTCAAGCTGTGATAATAAAATAATATTCTGTGCTGCAGTTTGGTGGATGGAGGTGACGGGAAGCAAATGGGAAGGATCCAGATGAAAAGACAGGGTCATGATGGGCAAAATTCAATGATGACTGATTTTATAAAACATAATGCATGAGAAAATTTATTTGGGATTGAGTCTTCAGTGCAAGTGTGTAGCACTTGACTCTAGAAAGGTGAATTATTCTTGTCTTGGATGAAGGTCGGCTGTGGACTGTTTGGTTGGTTTTATTTTGTTCACAACCCTGTGTGAGCTGACTGCATTGGATGGATTTAGCTAGCAATGAGCTGCAGGCTGGAAGCCTCTTTTCAGAAACAATGAGAGCCTGGTGCACAGGCCTGGGTTTTAAAAAATTTCATCTGATGTTAATTGTGTTTGAAATGAACATTCTCTTACGTGGCACAGCACTGCTCTGTCATTCTGCTGCACTGAGGTAACTTGGGACTGCTGTGATAGTGAACAGTGTGCTATTGGTGTGTCAAATGTCATAATGGTTACACTTGGTTGACAGTGTTTGGTGGAGCTCACAGTTTAAGATAGGCTTGGAAGCAGGAATGGCATCTACTTCCTAAAGAACATGCCTCTGGAAATTTGAACTTACAGAAAGGACAATAGTTAAAGAACAGGGCTAAGGTCTTTCATTCAGAGGGTCACTATGAGTCTCTGTTCAACTCAACAACACTTTATATCAACAACAACATATAAAGCCAAGCCCTTGTCTCCATTTTGGAGACTGGGTGAAGTGACTTGACTCCATAAGGTGGGCTCTCTTAATTTGGTTGAGGGTCTAATGTGGAATGTTTGGGGTTTTTTTGTTGTTGTTGTTTTCATTTTTTAATTTAATCCTCTTGTTTAAAGTCAACAAGACCTCATGGAGGGTCCTTGTATTTAAAAGATTGGGCCCAAGGGATTATATTTTAATCCCTTGTTACTATATTTGGAGGAAAATTCTTGTGAGTGGTACAGCACTCTTCTGTCAACTTGCTGTACTGAGGTAATTTGGGTTTGCTATGATGCTGAACCCAAATGCCATAATGGTTGCCCATGATGGACAGTGTTTGATGGACCTCCCAGTTTAGGACAGGTTTGGAAGCAGGAGTGGCATCTACTTCCTAAACTACATGCCTCTGGAAACTCTATGAATTTGAAGAAACAACAATAGCAAATTGTAGACAGGACTAAGACCTGGAGATTAGGGAGAAGCAAAAGCCGTTCATTTATTATAAGGAAAGCTAGCTATATAACAGGGAAATCTGTTGGCTTAGTGGTAACGAGTTGTGTTGCCAACCCAAAAGCACATGGTTTGAATTCACCAGCTTCTCTGTGGGAGAAAAAGGGGCAGTCTCTACCTGTGCAATTAAATGATTCTGAAAACCTGCTGTAGGGTCAGGTATGAATTAGTCCTGACTCGACGATACATGACAACAGTCTTCTAATGTTAGACTTTAAAGAAGTAGACAGATAACGAACACTGCATTGGAATGGATGAGGAAAAGAATGATCTGAATGGAATATATGGTTAGGCATTATATGTAAGACAACAACCTGAAACAAGAGGTGCATTGCTAAATGGGCTGGGGAAGGGGAAGGGAGAGGAGGGGGGGGAAGTGAGCAACAATGAATGAATGAAAACCCAACCTTTCTGTAAACGTTTATTAAAATCACAATTTTAAAAAAAGGACTGGACACAGTCTGGGGCAAAGGGGTAATCATTTCATAAATATGTGGGTTTTTTTTTTTTTCCAAATTAGAACAAGCTCAAGCTATGGGGAGATATTGTGTAAGCATGTCCATTATAAATTTTTATATTATTTTTCTGTTCCCCCTTTATTTATTCAAGGAAGCCAGATTTACCTTTATTGTTCCGTGTACTTCCTTAATAGTGAATTCCTGATTGCGTCCAGCTTGTCCCTCAAGTCCCTTTCTGCTGGCCTGGCTTATAGCACTTCCACCTATTCTAGTATGTCTACTTTTATTTCTCTTTTTGTTCTGTTAGGAAGAAGGAATTGATCCTAGCAAGACAATGGAGGGCAGAAACCATAAAGATACACAAGTACAATAATTAGGTTAAATTAAGCAAGCTTTTGATGGTGACGGAGAAGAAAGGCATACAATTTCACACCTAAGTCAGCAAAATCCTGGAAGATTTTGGCAATGAAAGAGAAAGCTGTTTGCTGTTTAATCATCACAAGGAATGTTAGTCTTGTTAAATAATAATTGGTAAATATTAGAACGTTGGTATAAGGAAGGGAAATTAAATACTAAACTAATGGAAATGTTGGATGTTTCATGTTTATTATCCCATTGAATATTCACATTATCTCTCAGAGAACAGTAAAACTGTTTTCTTGCTGGCCTAACCATGTACACTCAAGGGGACCTCCCTCACAGTGTACTGAGTTTTACACCTGCCTATGAGCCTTTCATTAGGAGAAAGGTCTGTTGTAGAAACAGATACAGATAATTGTGAGGAAATCAACCTAATATACCTATAACAGTCCACTAGCTATTAACTTTAATATAAACTGACTAAGCATCATCAGTTAAAAATAAAAATAAAAAATATCTAAAATAAAATTCTAAAAGGTTGTTGTTGTTATGTGCCGTCGAGTCGCTTGCGACTCATAGCGACCCTAAGTACAACAGCCCTAAACTCTGCTCTGTCCTGTGCCAATCGCACTGTCTCTGACACTCCCATCCCGATTACCCCAGTAACTGAATCAATCCACCTCATAGAGGGCCTTCCCCTCCTGTGCCGTCCCTCCACCCTCCCAAGCATGTCCCTCTCCAAGGACCGGTCCCTCCTTACAACATGTCCAAAGTATGTTAGACAGAGCCTCAGAATCCTTGACCTCAGGGAGCTGCCTGGTTTAACCCTTTCCAGGATAATTCTGTTTGTTTTCCTTGCAGTCCATGGTACCCTCAAATACTCTTCTCCAGCACCACAGCTCAAAGGCATCAATTCTTCTATCCTCCTTAGTCATTGTCCAACTCTCTGATGCATAACAAGTAATAGCAAAGACCATGGCCTGTACCAGACGCACCTTAGTCTCCAGAGAGACACCATTGTTCTTCAGTACTTTGGAGAGGTCCTTGACAGCAGACTTTCCCATCGCAATACGTCTTTTAATTTCCTGGCTACTGGTGCTGAGAGTGTTATAGGAAGAAAATGTTTTACTTTGGTAAAAATTAATATATCAGAAAACGAAACAAATATCAATTGAAAATACATTTACTGTCAGGAATAAGATATGGGAATCCATTATGATTCAAGCTACTAAAACAGATTTGGAAGTCCTTGCCAAAGTGATCAGACAGGAAAAAAAAGAGCTAGAATATTTGAAAGGAAGAGACATAGAAAATCAAATCAACAACTAAAAAAACTGAATTTTCTAAGATGTAGTAGGGTGCTGTAGTCTGCAGTTTTGTGCTGTTAACAAAAAGACTGCACTTTTCTGGAAGTTCAAATCCACTATCTGCATCTTGGGAGAAAGATGGACAGTTTCTTTCCAAGGCTGCAGATGATGGCGAGTGGCTATGAGCCGGAGTTGATTTGAGAGTCCTTCCATCCTTCCTTCTTTTGAATAAGGTGTCCAGATTAAAAAAAAAAAAAATAAACCTATCTATATAAAACACAGATTTCATATACATAATAATAACCATATTATTATTATATATGTGAAATCCATGTTTATATAGATAGACAAATATAGATGATAGAGATAGAGATATAGAGACATATACTGCTAGGAAAACAATCAGATTCATCCTGGAAAGGGTTAAACTGGGTGGCTCCCTGGAGGCAAGGATTCTGAGGTTCTGTCTAACATACTTTGGACATGTTGTAAGGAGGGACCAGTCCTTGGAGAAGGACATCATGATTGGTAGGGTGGAGGGACAGCGTAGGAGGGAAAGGCCCTCTATGAGGTGGATTGATTCAGTGACTGGGGTAATCGGGATGGGTGTGTTGGAGACAGTGCAGATGGCACAGGACAGAGCAGAATTTAGGGCTGTTGTACATAGGGTTGCTATGAATTGCAAGTGACTTGATGGCACATAACAACAACAACAACAACAATAATAACCAGTGGGAAAATACAAAAGAAAGAAAGATCTCCTATTTCAATGAAACAAACTATCTAGGAATAACACTAATAAACATGTAAGATCTAGATGAAGAAAATTACAAAACATTATTAAGGAATATGTGGAGATGTGTCCCTCTGGAATGGAGAATCAATATGTGAAGACATTTTCCCCCCCTTCAAATTAATCTATAAGTTTACTGCAGTTACAATAAAAATCTCAATGGAAATTTTTATTAATTTTGGAGAGTTGAGTTTTTAATACACTTGGAAGAATATATTTTAAAGATTGCCAAGAAAATGTACGAAAAAAGAACTAAGCGTTTGGGAGGGGAATTGGGGGCGGAGCATAGAAGTTGATCTAGGAAAAGAGACAATATAAAACTATAAAAGTCAAGCAAAGCAAGAAATGATAACTAGATTAGTAGATTTAAACAGATAATACACAAGTATATCCATATACATTTGAGTTTAATAGAGGTGACATTTTGAATTAATGGAGAAAATGCAGTTAATCATGTGGGAGGAAATGACTAGCTAATTAGAAAAAAACATGTTAGAGTTCTACCTCACACCACACATAAAATGACTTCTATACTGTTGAAACATTATAGCATGACTGCAAACAGAAAATATTTGGGAATAACTTAGTAACTTTGGAGTGAGCAGGCCTTCCTAAGTAAAGGAAAAAATCACTGGTCATAAAAGAAGAAATGATTTGACAGAAGAATGATTTGATGCCTATTCTGTTTATAGCCTTCAAACACTACTCTAGGGAAGGAGTTCTGGTGGCCTAGTGGCAAGAAGCTGCACTACAATCCTTAAGGCAGACAGTTCAAATCCACCAGAAGCTCCACTGGAGAAGGAGGGGCAATCTCCTCCTGTGCCAGTTCAGATTCAATTTGATAGTACATAACAACAACAAAACAAACAAAAAAACCAACCAAAACCCACTATAGGGCCAACTATGAGTCAGTTCAGATTTGAGAGCAATGAGGATAAATGTGAATTGTATGACTGTACAAATGTTAAAAAGTTTTTTTAATAAAGTAATAAACAGCACAGGCAGAGATGAAGCAAGATATAGCTAATATGCTCAATATATATGAAGAGGAAATTATTATTAAAAAATACTTCTCAATCTCACTGCTGTCAAGAACCGGTGTACAGCTGACTCTCCAGCAGAATCCAAGGCTGTAAACTGCTCGGGAGGAGACTTCCCTCTTCCTCTTGAGGAGTTGCTCAGGACTTTGCACTGCCAGAGAGAACTCCCTGCCAGCTACGTTATCAGAGTTCCCCAATAAGAATTTTAAACCCCCCCAACCCCCTCAAGCTTACAGCTGTTGAGTTGGAACTGATTCATAGCTGATCCTCATTCACTGAATTTACAGCAAGTTTTCAGAGGCTGTAAACTGCAAGAAAGCAGATTTCCCATCTTTTTTCCATTAGAGCAACTGGTGGATTTGAACTTGTTGCCTTTCAGTTGGCAACCTAACTCCTTACTCACTAGGGCATCAGAACTCTCTAAGATGAATTCCTAAAATCACAAAGAAAACTATACACATAATATTAAAATGGAAATGTCATACTGTTGTGTGGAATCTATTCCAATTGATAGAGTCCCTATAAAACAGGGTAGAACTACCCAACAGGCCATAGGGAGTTATGCAGCTGACTCAAAGGCAGGAAGTTCAAACCCTTACCAGTGGCTCCTCTAGAGAAAGACAAATAATCTTCTCCTTTGTTCTTTATTTTTAGCCTCGGAAAACCTGCTGAAGGATCAGCTATGAGTCAGCCTTTACTCGAAGGCAATGAAGCTTTTTAAAGATTCTCTATAGGAAAAGGAGTCTTGTTGGTAACAGTGGTTAAGAGCTTGGGTGCTAGCTGAAAGGTATCATGAGAGAAAGATGTAGAAGTCTGCTCTTATGAAAAATTTGCATCTTTGGAAACTCTATGGAACAGATGTACCAATTCCTATAGCGTTGGTGTGAGTTGGAGACGACTCAGTACTAAAGAATTGGGGTTTTGTTTTCATCTTTACAGGAGTAGATTGTCTAGTCTTGTCCCTCACAGAGTGACTGGTGGATTTGACCTATTGATGTCTGGTTAGTAGCCATGTGTTTACCTATTGTGCCTCCTGGACTCCTTGGTACACTCATAAGAGCAGTAAAATTAAAAATTAGTGGTTAGGAAGATGCAAGCAGAAAAATGATGTAAATCTTAAAGACATTTGTAATAAATTAGCATTGGTAGGGGTGCGGACGAAGGGTTCTTCGACGTCTGGAAAGAGTCTAATTGGCATAACTCTTTTGAAGAATAATTTTATTTTACCTTTCATATTTTTTCATTTGACCTACAAATTCTTCTAGGAGTCTACCCTGAAACAATATCAATGTAAGTATGAAAGGATATACATGTGAGAATATTAACTGTTAGAGAAAATGTATGTTTTCTTGTACTAAGAATTGTGTTCTGTTTCTTACCGAACATTTTTCCTAGTTATTTATCTTGGGTTTCTTTTCCACACTATGGGGTTTTTTTAAACAACATCTAGTGATCTTTGAGTGTCTATTCATATTATTTTCAGTTACCTATCGATGTTCACTACAAAACCAATGGGTATGCTGCCTGAGAACTCTGTATGGGCCGAACTTGTTAATAGGTAAAGCTCTATCAGACATGGGAATAGGGTATCAAGAATTAAGCTGCTCCTTTCCTCTATTTTAGGACAAAGACTGAATTCTCGGCTGTGACAGTATCTACTATCTTTCATTAGTTAGGGTTTTTTCATCTACCTTCTCTCTTCCAAAATTTGCTAAAATCATTAGCCCACTAGTAGCCTCCTTCCTATTTCCTTGGTGGCTATAGGTTATAGCTTTATGTTATTATTATTATTACTTTAGTATTATTAAGGAGCTCAGGTCTGGTGGCATAGAGTGTTATGCGTGTGAAGCCAATCAAAAGGTCAGTGGTTTGAATCTACGAGGTGCTCTTCAGGAGAAAGGTAGTTTCCTCCCTCAAAGATTTATAGCCTTGATGCAACCACTGTGGAAAGCGGTATGGCACTTTCTCAAAAAGTTGCAAATAGAGATACCATTTGACCCAGCAATTCCATTACTGGGAATATACCCCAAACAGACCATAACTGACATCCAAGCAGATAATTGCACACCCACATTTATTGTGGCTTTGTTCACAATAGCAAGGAGCTGGAAACAACCTAAGTGCCCATCAACAAACGAATGGATAGAGAAGCTGTGGTATATTCACACAATGGAATACTACACTGCATTGAAAAACAAGGAACTCATGAAATATTCAAAATTGATGACTCTGGAGGACATTATGTAGTGAAATATCTCAGTCATAAAAGGACAAATACTGCATAGTGCCACTGTTGTAAAAGAGGACTGACCTTGGGGTTGGGGGGAGACTGATAAAGATGGGTTCAACAATGTATACTGCATTGAAACAGATGAGAGAGAAAACTGTTTACAAGGGATATGTGATTAAGTATTATCGTCATGACAGGAGTCCAGAAGGAAGGCTGCGTAGTGGAGTGGACCTTTGGGAGGGTTTGTAAAACAATGGGGGGACTTTTCTTTTACTTTTCAAAGAGAAGAGTGTGCTGGTGGGGGAGGGGTGGGCAGGGAGAAAAGTGCAACAATGAATGAATGGAAATCCGAAGTCTCTGTAAATTTTCATTTAAATTAATAAAAAAAAAGAAAAAATATTTACGGCTTCAGATACCACATGGAGGGTCGTCATGAGTTAGAATGAACTAAACAGCAGTGAGTTTGTTGTTGTTGTAGAGCAGTGGACTTTGTTATATCTTAGAGTGTTAACTGAAAGAAAGGTTGTTGGTTTGAATCTTTCAGCTGCTCCTTGAAAGCAAGATTAGTAGTCTTCTATATCGATTTACACTTGAAAACCTACTGGAGGGTCTCCATGAGTCAGAATTGACTCTGATACTGAGTTGGATGGTGCAGTATGTTAATATAAGTTAAGCATTAAGCCACTAACCAAAAGGGAATTTGAACTCACCCGTTGCTCTGCAGGAGAAGGAAGTGGCATGAATGCGCGCGCGCGCGCGCGCACACACACACACACACTCGGAGTGGGGGGGGAGGGGAGAGGGATAGAAAGAGAGAGACAGAAAAAGATTATCACTGTGGAAACCCTATGAAGTCTACTCTGTTCAGTATATTTAGTCACGTTTCTGTGAGAATTGTCTCGGTGACAATGGGTTTGGTTTTTAGTATCACTGCAGTTGGAATCTTGGGAAGAAGGGGAAAAAACTCACATACTCAGTCTGCTTCTTGAACAGAAACTTTGAAGTATTATTTGTAATAACAAAAACTTGAGATAAAAAAATATCCCCCATCATTTATTTAAGCTTGAATACTATATTCATTCCTCAGGATACCCTGCACTCAAAACATTATGAAGTAGCTCTATACATATCGCTGTAGAAGGACAGCTATGATGTATCATGAATATAAAGAAAGCAAATCATAGGAAGCTTATATAATGTTAACTAACATTTATATTATATAAAATAGAATCTAAATATCAAGTATATTACATTTGTATTTGCACAAAGGTCTGGAGGATACATACTAAAATGCTAACAGTCACCTTTGGGGAAAGTAATAAATTGAGTGTGGGGTCAGCATGAAAAGAGAACTCCATTATTTGCTCTGTGCTTAATCTTATTTGATATTTTTGTGGCATATTAAAAAACCCTTGGTATATAATTGTCATAGAAATAGAAAACATCATATTCTTTAAACACCACCATCCTCCCCATAATGAAATTTGCTACATTAATAAATGAAATTAAGGCCTTAAACTTATAGATGTACCATGATAGTTGACTGTTCTGTCCAGTACAATTACTCTTAAAATCTTTTAGGAAAGTGTGCTTAAAAGAAAGGCAATTGCCATTTTATTTTTAAATGCTTATAAACCTTTAAAAATCTTTTCCAAGTCTAAGATCCTATGACACGACAGTATGTTGGCAGGTAGAACATGTCCTACATAATCAGTTTCATCTCTGTATGCTTTCATGTCTGCGTTCTTAACAGTGAGATAATAACATTAGTAACCTGAACCGACTAAATGAGGCCAAACATTAATATTTTAACTGAAATAATTTTATAATAGCTTATTATTAAGAAAGAGGCTAGTAATATGACAAGTCAATCACTTTAATACAATTTGATTAGATTTCACTTTTTATTTCCAAATAGTTGGGTTCAGAATAATTCATGTTGCCAGGGATAATGCATAGTCTATAACAGATGCAGGAGTCTGAAATTCTTTTCCATTTAAATCAACAAAAAAGATCTAGGAATCTGAAATCTGCCAAGAAGACTATAGTTTGGAACATGTGAGCAAATAAAATAAATGCCAAAAAGTGGAGTTCAATTCTAAAAAGTTACACTAGATTCCAATTTACAACATGATAAACAGATAGCCTATCTCCTGAAATACGTGTACCATAAATGTTCTGGTCCCTCTGCTCCAGTTCTGCTCAGAGAAATGGTAAACCCTGTGAAATGGCAAGGCCACCTCTCTACCAGATCCATGGCAGCCAGCCCTCCTGCAAACTATGGTAAAATCATGGCCTAGACTCAGGCCTTCAGATTACAAGACCAGCAGAACTGACGTGGTGACATTCAAATAAAATTAAATCACTGAGCGTTCAGTGTGTTTCTGGCATATATATCTCCTTCTTCAATTTAGCTTTTGACTTTAAGATTCAATGGTCACATCCTGACTAGGATTAATAACTTACAATAAATACCTCTAAATCTTTATTAGAAGCAAAGAGCACAATTTTGAAAAGTCAAAGGAGAATGCATATGTGAAATTGCTGTAGAGACTAAATAAAGTACTATGTATACATATGGTATGTGTATTATTTGTGTGTGTATATATAAAACACTAACATACTTATTATGGGTACAATAGTATATACACATACCTTTATCTCTCATACTTATGACATGTTGCTAGGAGAAGCTACTCCTTAGAAAGGGATATCATACTCGGAATGTGGAGAGTCAGTGAAAGAGAGGAAGACCAAAAAGAGATTGATATGGAAACAGCAGTAATGGGCTCAAGTGTGTCAGAAATGGTGAGGATGGTACAGGATAGGATGGGATTCAGGTCTTTTGTTATTCAGAGTGTAACTATGTGTCATACTCCACTTGATGGCACCTAATAATAACAACAGCAAAATGGGTATAGGAACTTTATTGGTTAGCGCTAAGGAGTTGCGCTGCAGACTTAAAGGTGGGCTCTTTGAATCTACCAGCTGCTCCACAGGAGAAAGATAGGCAATCTCCTCTTATGTGATTTGCATTCTCTGAAAACCCATTGAAGGGTTAGTTATAAGTAGGTTCCAACTCAACAACACATAACAACAACAAATACATGTACTATGTTAAATAAACATAAAATTTATAAGATACAAAAGGAAGTGCTAGTGGACTAGTGGTAAGGAGTTCAGCTGTCATCTCAAAGATATTCAGTTCAAGTCCACAGCTGCTCCAAGGGAGAAAGATAGGTCATCTCCTTCAGAGTGATTTATGGCCTTTGAAAACCTGCTGGAGGGTCAGCTGAGAGTTGACTCGACTTGATGATACATAATGATACAGACCAAGCTCTGGCAGCATGAGTGAGAATTAGTGATGATATACGTATGAAAAAAATCAAACTCATTCCTGTCGAGTCAGAAGTCATAACTGATCTTCCACCAAGTTTCTGAGGCTGTAAATCACACGAAAAGAAGTTGTCTATCTTTCTCCCAAGGAGCCACAGTTTCAATCTGTCAAAGTGGTGCAAACTTTGGGTCAGTAAGGCAACATCTAAATAGTATAAATGTTGTGCTGTTGTGAATTGCTGTTGAGTTGATTCTGACTCATGGTGATCCCCTGTGTGCAGGGTAGATCACTCTGTGGGCTTTTAAAAAAACTTCAGAAGCAGATTTCCAGCCTGTCTTCCAAGGTGCCTCTGGGTGAGTGTGATCCATCAACTTTTTTTGCTAGTAGTAAAGCTTTTAAAGGGAGCTCTGGTGGCTTACTGGGTAAGAAGTTCCACTCCCAACCCAAAGGCCCATGGTTCATATCCACCAAAGAAAGAAAGATGGGCAGTCTTCTCTTGTGCCGTTTACAATAACTGAAAACTCATGGAGGGTCAGTTCTGACTCAGAAGCACATAACAATAACAATAATGACAACAACAATGATACAATATTTAATAGTTTGTGTCACCCAACACCTTATAACGTGTGTGTGTGTGTGTGTGTGTGTGTGTGTGTGTGTATTCAATCATTTTAATGATACATGTACATACCTATATGGGTAGACATATAGCTAGTATATGACTACTATTTTAAACTAAGGGAACTCTAATGGTCTGTTGTTGTTGTTGTTCTGCACCATTGAGTCAGAATGGACCTACACCTAATCCTCCTGTGGGTTTTCAGAGGCAGTTAATTGCACAGGAGGAGACTGCTCTTCTTCCGCAGTGCAGCTGGTGGATTTGAACCACGTGCCTTCGGGGTTGCAGTGCAACTTCCTGCCAGTAGCCACCAGAGCTCCTCTGGTAGCCTACTCTATAGTAAATTACGCTACCAATCCAAAGGTGGTCCCTCCCTTGCAGTTTGAATCCATCAGTGGCTCCTTGGGAGAAAGATGGGGAATTTCTTCCTCTGCCATTTACAACCTCTAAAACCTCCCTGGAGAGTCACCTATGAGTCAATTCCAATTCAATGGCAACAAGCTTTGAGTTTTTTTAATGCTTTCATGGTTTCTCTAACATCTCAAATGGTCTCGTGTAAATAGACTTTTAAAATATAAGTATTTCAAAAGCAAGGAATAGTGAGTTAGGAGAAAGAACATCTGATATGAGAGAAAAACCATTGAAGTGCACACTTTAAAAGAACATATTTTTGTAGCATATGAGTTATATTTCAGTGAAAACAAAAGAAGGCATAGAAAGTAGGGGGAAGGAAGAAGAATGAAGAAAGTAGAATAAGAGGGAGGGAGAGGATAAGAGAGAGAAGGAATGGGGCAGAGAGAAAGAATGGAGGAGGGAGAAGATTCATATGGAACCAGAAGCTCCTCTGATTGTAACTCTTCCTTCTGTTTCTGCATACTCTCCTTTCCCTACATGGTGCCATGAAATATTGCAGTAGACTTTATGGATTTCCTCCTGTACACCTCAAGGGTCACTGGACATGGGAAATGGAACTTGACTTTCTGATCACTCTCCCAATAACTCTTAATACTTTTAATCTTCCTCTTCCTCCTTCTCACCTGCATCTTTTGTTGTTGTTGTTTAACACAGAGAGAATTTCCATTCCCTTAAGGCAACTCTGGTGGCTTAGTGGTAAGGAGTTGTGTTGCCAACCCAAAGGTAAGTAGTTTGAATCCACAAGCTGCTCTGTGCGAGAAAGATGGCCCATCTCCATCTGTGTGATTTGCAGCCACTGAAAACTCGCAGGAGGATCAACTATCTAATGTAATGGCACATAACAACAACAACAACAACAACAATAATTTATATTCTGACAAGCTCTTTAAGACAGAAGAATAAAGTAAGAAGTTAAGTTCTATGGGCTCTTCTGGGACCCAAGTATCTGTTATCTCATTAGATTATTTTTTCTTTTTTTGCTTTTAATAGTTTTTTTAAATTTTATTTTATTAATTTTAATGAATATTTACAGAGATTTTGGATTTCCATTCATTCATTGTTGCATTTTTCTCCCTGTCCACCCCTCCCCCCTAGTTCACTCTTCTCTTTGAAACATCTCATTAGATTCTTATGGATCTCTTATAAAGTCAAAATTCTCATTCCTATACTCCAGACAAGACTGGAGGCTCTAAGAGCAGTTTCTGTTCATCCATTGGATGTATACCCAGGATATAAATTTCATTTTCAGAGAGCCCAACTCAGAACTGATTAGTGAATACAACTAATGATTCTTGACACATTAAATATAGCCAAACACCACAAACCTCTGCCAAACAAATAAGTGGAAACATCTGGGAAGAAGTTAAAGGTTGGCTACCATCTATGACCTGGTCCTTCCTCTTGTAGGACCATTAGTAATTATTGTACTTTTACTAATTCTTGGCCATGTACTTTAAACTTAATTGTGAAATTTGTTTTCTCTAGGCTTCAACAAGTTCAGAACAAATCACGAACTGTTACCAGTCTGTCCCATTTATCAAGTAGGTAGCAGTCCCCTTTAGGGACACAGATGGAGAGGCTTGGCCCTGAACCAGTAGGGAAGCCTACACCCAACATCAGCAGGAAGTAGCCAGAAAGATCTCACTATCCAATACCCTGAAGAATAAAGGCCAAATGCCTCTCAGAGAGGAATGTTAAGGGATAGAATTTCTACCTGGTCAATCTGTCTCTTTATCTCTCTCTCCCCTACTTCCATAGGAGAGGACTGAAACAAGGTTTCTCAGAGAAAATAAGAAGGGAAGTCAAGGAGAGATGCATCAAGATGAAGAAGTCCCTTCCTTTGGAATGTAGGAAATCCTTTCCTTCCAAAGCTAACCAATCCCACAGATACCTAGGCGGGGCTAGATTATGGCCATTTCAGGAGACTGGAAGCCAATAAATAGCATGGGTCACCTGAGGCTGCTCTCTCTTCTTTTCCTAACAGCATGCCAAAAGGTTTGGGTCCACCCTGACCTTCCAGGGGTCTTCCACCTTTTTGCACAGCCTATCCATTTTTAACAGACCATGCCTCCTTTGCATTACTGTAATAAAACTTTTTGGAGGGAAGGGATTGAAACTTCTCTGGAAAAAGGTTCCCTACATTTGGGGATTCTTGCCTCCGCCACTGTAGGCCCATAACAAGTACCAAACAGGACAAGAGAGTTTGGGACAGAGAGTTACAAGCAGGAGGAGAAAGACCAACTTCAGCTTTCTGCAAGAAAAGCTGACTTGAGACCACACCTGACACACACCCCCGCCCCGCCCCAAACTGCTTAAGCTGGTTTCCCTGATCTCCTCTCCAGGGACAAAGGAATACAATATGCTTCAGGAGACTTCACACCATCAGAGTTGAGACACTTCTCCCCAGAGCCAGAACTTTCAGGTGTGTTTGGAGAGAAGTGACTTCCCTGCAGAAATGTCTCTCCATTTCAGGATCCTTGCCTCCACCACTGTGGGGCCATCCTAGGTACCAAACAGGACAAGACAATTTGGGACAGAGAGCTACAAACAGCAGACTTTCACAGAAAGCACACTGAAATCCTCTGGGACAAAAACTGCTCGAATAGAGCACCTGGTCTCTCACCACTCGGACACTCTGTAGCTGAAGGAGGATAATAGAGTTTGGGACAGAGGACTACAATAAGGTGAGATTCCTGCAGGGCTGCAGTGCAGAATGGAGAGAACCTGAAGGACTTTAGTTAGGAAAGGCACATTTTCCCAGAAAGGACTTTCAGTAGAGGGAGTGGCTCACGCCATAGATGGAACATTTTAAGCTGGCAATTAATCAAAAACATCATGAAGATAAGAACTAGCAACAACTTATGCAGCACAATAGAAACTAACACTTTTCCAGAAAAACATCACATAATTCAAGAAAGAAGTAGCAAGCTTCAAACACTGTGAAAAAACAAAATAAGCCTTTTTTAAAAAACAAAACAAAACAAAACAAAAACCCAAAGAATATTGCCAGAGTCAAGAAGGCAGAAGATATATGTGGATATGCAGGCATTCAAACAGCGATGGAAGAAAGTACAAACAATTGGAGAAACAATGGAAGCCACAAATAAAGGGAATACTCTAGAGGTAAAAGAACCAGAAGAAATATATTGATGCAGAGTCACATGAACAGCTACAGAAGGTGAAAATAATGAAGGAAACAATGGAAGCTATTAAGAAAGCAAATACTCCAGAGAAGAAACATACTGGTGGAGAGGAATTTGTACAACTATAGAAGAAAATGCAAATGATGGAAGAAAGAATTGAAACTATAGATAAAGATTTACAAGAACTTAAAAAAATCATCACAAGATCGAGATGGTAGAGCCAATACAGCACCAGAAATAACCAAAATGCATGGAAAATGAAATACAGAAGATTAAGACCAAAATGGCAGAAGGGTCCAACATGCTTAAAAGACAAAAAAGAATAGAAGAGTTGGAGCATAGAGTCAGTGATCTGGAAGAACAAGAAATTCAATGAAAACAAACTAGAAGACAAATCAGAGATGAGACATAAAGAAAATGAAGAAAACATTATAATCATGGGTGATGAAATCAAAAGCAGCAATACATGTATAAATGGAATTCCAGAATATGAGAGAAACATGGAAATCACTGAGAAAATTGTAGAACAGGGACAAGGAAAAACTTCCCAGGCCTTATGGGATACAAAGAAATACATATTCGAGAAGCTCAGCAAACTTGACCCAAAAAGAACCATCTCAGGAACAGGTTTGAGGCTTTGATCACTAATGAGCGAAGGCCAGATGAGTTGTGGGAGGATATCAAGGGTATCATCCAGGAAGAGTGCAAACGATCATTGCAAAGACAGAAGAGG